>NC_061088.1:8015552-8020552 GCF_015104395.2 Macrobrachium nipponense | reverse complement strand
AGGAGTTATGGCACGTGGAGAGACGGGAAATCTAGTACCTTTTTGAAGCCCAGGGCAGAAGAAAGAAAGAAAAAATAAAAGAAAACAAAAATGCGCCGAAGAGACTTTCTCTATAACCGGTAGTTGCTGTCATAACCGCGGCTGTTGTTATAACCACAATTGTATATTAATTGCAGTTGTATACTAACTGTAGTTATAGATGCAACTGGAGTAATTGTTCTAACCGAATCTATTGTTACAATCACAGTTGTTTTTATAACCCAAGTTGTTGTTGAAACTGTCGTTGGTGTTATAACATCAATTGTAGTTATAACTGGAATAGTTATTGCAACCGCACTTATTACAACTTATTATAGCTGCAGTTGTTGATATAACAGCAGAGTTCTCATAAATGCAGTTGTTATTACTGCAGTTGTTATAATCTCAGTTGTTGATATATCTGCAGATATTCTCATAACTGCAGTTGTTATAATCTTGTTCATATAACTGCAGATGTTCCCATAACTGCAGTTGATATAACTGCAGTTGTTGTGATACCAGTTGTTGATATAACTGCAGACGTTCTCATGACTGCAGTTGTTACAAGGGAATTTAATAAAAATAAAAATAGTTGTTACAAACGCTATAACCGCAGTTGTTATCATAACCCCAGCTGTTGTTATGGCAGACAGGGGAACAGCTCCAAGACCTGGTAATCCCGTCCGCTCATAAACGCTCAGCCGGGGAGAGTATAAAAAAAGCAGTACACCTGAGCCGCAGATAAAAAAAAATATATATAAAATATATAAATAAAACAGTATTGAAGACCGGAAACAAAATATGTTCTTACATTTTGATAGCAGGGGACCCTTTCTTGCCCAGCCCTGATAAGACAAGAAAATACGGCTTAATACGAAACAACAAAATATTATGATAAAACAAATGATTAACACAAAAGTGAATGCAACTTTAAAGAACGGAAACAGCAAACTATATTTATAATCTGATGGCAACGGATAACAGTAGGTGGGCAATCTAAGGCCTCTTCCTTGCCCAGACCTGAGGAAACGAGGAAAGTGGGACGCTGTACGAAACAACAAAATATATTAAGGATAATAAATAAAATAAAATTAATGAAATAATATTGATGATCGGAAACAGCAAAATATAATCTTATATTCTGATGGCAGAGGCCATTGCGAGGGGCGCTAACTAAGGCCCCTTTCTTGCCCAGACCTGAGGAACCAAGGAAGGTGGGGCTTGATATGAAATATTGAAATATATTTAGGGTAAAAAATATAAAATGCATTAGTAAAACAATATTGAAAATGGGGAACAGCAAAATATGATATTGGATTTTGATGGCAGAGGCCACGGATAGAGACAAACTAAGACCTCTTTCTTGCCCAGATCTGAGGAAACAAGGAAAGCGGGACTCAGTACGAAAAAGCAAAGTATATTTAGGATATAAAATAGAATAAAAAGCGAATGCAGTATTGAAGACCGGGAAACAACAAAATATATCCCTACATTCTGACAGCAGAGGCCAGCGGGAAGGGGACAAGCGAATGCCCATTTCCTGCCCAGATTTGACGAAACAAGAAGCCACCAAGACTTCACGTACAGAAGCACTTAAAGAGATCATTCCCATAAGGATACAGAACCACAAAATAACCAAAGGGGAGCCAGGAATCTCTCCTAGAAGACGTTGCGTGCTGACGCGACCTTCCATCCGGTAAGATACGAGTGATTACCTTACGGACGGTGGAATCTATCCACGCGAGATTAACCTCAGGCACCGACCGGACCCGATTCGCAAATCGGGTCTAATCCGGTAACAGACGATACGTTCGGATATTCTTGTGGCTCGTGATTAGTATTAATTTTTGTTTAGAAGACATGATGGCTATGCTTTGAATAGTTATTATTATTCGTATGGAACAAGTACACACGGGCCATTATTATTATTATTATTATTATTATTATTATTATTATTATTATTATTATTATTATTATTATTATTATTATTATTATTATTATTCAGAAGATGAACCCTATTCGTATGGAACAAGTACACACGGGCTATTATTATTATTATTATTATTATTATTATTATTATTATTATTATTATTATTATTTCGAGGACATGATTATTATGCTTTACAAAAGCATGCAAAAGGGTTGTATTTAATGCTTTTGATGCCATACTTATGAATGCTGAAGGAGAAAATATTCTTTCAATACAGATACAGCAAGGTTTATTGTCAGTGACTACTGCAAAATCAAATGTGGTTTCCCAGTCACACGCCTAAAAGAAGGTGTGACCTAATGACAGAACTGAATAAAAGAAGAATGGTTGCATTAGGAACCACTCGGCCTATTCAAAAATTACAATAAATAAAACCACCATCTCGCACATACAACTACGAACAAAGACACGAACACAACCTCACACAAACCACCAACCTCGGAAAGGTGATCTATAACCTCCTCTCTGTTTTTATCTAAAGAAGAGCAATTTAATGATTGAGATCAGCAGTCACGCAATGAGATCGATATTCCATTCAATTCGTGACCTCCTATGCTATTTACCAAGTCTAAGTCAAGTCTAAATACTTCTATGCTATTTATATAGTATAAGTCAAGTCTAAATACGCCTATGCTATTTACCAGGTCAAAGTAAAATCTAAATACTTCTATGCTATTTACATAGTCTAAGTCAAGTCTAAATACTCCTATGCTATTTACATAGTCTAAGCCAAGTCTAAATACACCTATGCTGTTTACATAGTCCAAGTCAAAAATAAATAATGCTGTGCTATTTACATTGCCTAAGTCAATTCTAAACAGACAAAAAATAAAAAGTCTTGTTAAACAGATATCACGAAAATAGAACCTGAAATCCTTCTATACATCACCAGATGAAAGTTTAAAATATGGTCTTGGTAATCAGATATTACAAAAAGGCTGAAATCCTTTCACAGATCATCAGATGAAAGTATAATAAAGCAAAAAAAAAAAAAAAAAAAAAAAACAATCTTGGTTTCCATTCACCACCAAGAGAAAGAAAGATGGAAAACCCTTGGTTTTTGGTCGACGAGTGACTCAGGGAATTGAATCCAAAGGACGAATCCTTCCACGTCCCGCGAAGGATATGAAGGATATAAAATCTCTCGATTAACGGCCCCAGCAAACAACGAAACATTCAATCCTACGAAGGCTCAAATGACCCATTACCCCATTTACGACTGAGGGAGTAAACGAAAATTCATTAGGAAACTTCTACGAACCCATAAACTTGAACACGTCTTTCGTGAACCAATACCAGCGTTCGCTTATCTCTCGTTTTATTTATTCACCGAATTCGTGATAAAAAGCCGTCAATTTATCGAATGGTACCCGTATACATTTGCCTCGACCATGCACTGACCAGGTTGCTACAGCAAGCAAGCAGCCAGTGGGCTTGCTCGACAGAGGAGATAGAACGCGATCCTGAAGTTAATGGTTCGATATATAGAATTTAAGCAAAGGTCAATAAAACTGTCATCGCATTATTATTATTATTAAAAGTGGCTTATGGTCGCCGTAGAGTTTACAAATCCTAGTCTGGCCGTTGTCTAAGGGCGTAACGGAATTCCGTACACCCTTAGACAACGTCCAAACTAAGACTTGTAAACTCTATGGCAACCATGCGCCACTTTTAGTTATCTTATCAATAAATTAGTATTTCTTAGAAGACATTATTATTATTATTATTATTATTATTATTATTATTATTATTATTATTATTATTATTATTATTATTATTATTATTATTATTATATTATAAGTAATTGCTGCCTCAACTGCGTTAACCTTATAAAGGTTCTTCTCTATTTTACTAATTACTGTTTTCTCATTGTTGCTTAAACTGGTGAGCAACAATGAGAAAACAATAATTAGAAAAATAGAGAAGAACCTTTATAAAATTAACGCAGTTGAGGCAGCAATTACTTTTAATAAAACATGCTTAAAAGAGGGTATACTTTCAGCATATTATTATTATTATTATTATTATTATTATTATTATTATTATTATTATTATTATTATTATTATTATTATTATTATGAGAGAGTACCCTAATTATATGGAACAAGCCAACCACAGGGGACACTGACTTGAAATTCAGACTTCCAAAGACTATGGCGTCCATTTGAAAGAAACAGAAGTTAAAAGGAAGCACAGAAAGAGAAGATCAGTTAATAAAAAAGGAAAAATAAATTAAGAAAAACAGAAAATAAGCAGATAGATATGTAGGCAAATTATGGAAATGCAAGAGGAATTATTTTAAGGTAGTAACTGCCTCTTTCTTTGAATTTTTGGGGTCCTAATTGCATAACATCGTCAGGGAGACTTCCAGAGTCCAACGGTGTAGGGAATAAAGAACTTCTGGAACTGAGGAATAAAGGACCTCTGGAACTGAGGAATGAAGGGCTATGGAATTGAGGAATAAAGGATCTCTGGAACTAAGGAATAAAGGACCTCTGGAACTAAGGAATAAAGGAACCTCTGGACCTGAGGATAAAGAAATTCTGGAAACTGAGGAATAAACGGGAAACCTCGGAACTAAGAATATTAAGGACCTTGGAAACTGAAGGAATAAAGGAAACGCTCTGGAAACTAAAGAAAAAGACCCTGGAACTAAGGAATAAAGGACCTCTGGTAACTAAGGAATAAAAGGACCTCTGGAACTAAAGGATAAAGAATCTGCGGAACTAAGGAATAAAGGACTCTGAATAAGAATAAAGGAACTCTGGAATGAAAGGAATAAAGGATCCTCTGGAACTAAGGAATAAAGGACCTCCTTGGAACTAAGGAATAAAGGACCTCCTGGAACTAAGGGAAAAGGAAACCTCTTGGAACAAGGAATTAAAAGGAATCACCTCTGGAACTAAGGAATTAAAGGGACCTCCCTGAAACTGAGGAATAAAGGAACCTCTGGAACTAAGGAATAAAGGACCTCTGCGAACTGAGGAATAAA
>NC_061088.1:7990552-7998052 GCF_015104395.2 Macrobrachium nipponense | reverse complement strand
AATACGACTAACAATAATATCAATGGTTTCTTCTACCGGTACATTAGTAAAAAGAGACTCCACATCCATGCTAACCATAAATAAGTCTGAATCCTGGGGTAAGATTTTTTCTTTAAAATGTTCTGAATTCTTACAACTATATGCTACCACGAAATTGTTGGATATGGAGATTAACCATAAGAATCGAAATATTGTCAAACTAACAGATTTGTCTAACAGTTTATTTGTAAACATTACAGATAATTTATCCATCATTGATCGCGTTGTTTTTAAATATCTGTTTAATAAATGTATTGCTGATTATGTATTAATGGTCCGATGTACTCACGAGAGAAAACTGAGAAAGCTGGGTGTATTTATTCCTTCTTTTTCGAACAATAATAAAACTGTGTTTAATATGTCAAATTACAAATTATCTAAGAGAGAAGAGTTTCTGCTTTCTTTAGGATTGGATTTTTGCCTACCTTGCTTTAAACCTTCATATAACCAATTCTTTGGATCTATGGAATCATTATTTGCTAGACTTCTTAACCTGCGCCTCGATGTAGATGTACCTAAAATTCGATCACAACTACAAGGTATAGCTCAGAAAACTTTTAACAATTTAACTGCTCGTTGGACTCCATTCTTTTCTAAGAACGACTTGAATATTCTTAAAGAACTTGGGAAACGAAAAGACCTAACAATAACAAAACCTGACAAGGGAAAAGGTACTGTAATACTAAATAAAAACGAATACATACAAAAGATGGAAAATATCTTGGGAGATGAATCTAAATTCAAAAAGACAGGAGAACCTCAATATTCTGCTATCTTTAAGATAGAAGACCGAATCAACCGTTTTTTGAAATACCTTAAAGACTCTCAAATCATTAGTGAAAATACTTATTACTTCATTTATATAGCACAGGTGCCTCATATGGGGTGGGGTGATGTATGGGTTACTAAAATTCATAAAGAAGGTATACCAATGAGGCCTATTCTCACCTCCTATACCACTTCCAATTACAAAATTGCCAAATTTCTTGTGCCTCTCCTAGCACCATTAACTACCAATATCTATAGTTGTAAGAATTCAGAAAACATTTTAAAGAAAAAATCTTACCCAGGATTTCAGACTTATTTTATGGTTAAGCATGGATGTGGTATGTCGCTTTTTACTATGTACCGGTAGAAGAAACCATTGATATTATTGTTAGTCGTATTTTTACTGACCCAGATGCCACTTTTAATAATTTTAAACCTTAACGGATTTTAGAAGAAAATTGCTCGAGCTCGCTGTGCAGGACACAGCCTTTGTTTTTAATGGCAAAGCCTACATTCAGGTTGATGGTATGGCGATGGGATCCCCTTTGGGCCCCACCTTTGCAAACATTTTTATGTGTTCCCTGGAGGAACGCATACTTGACAACTGTCCTTTGGCCTACCATCCATTATTTTTATAATAGGTATGTGGATGATACCTTCTTACTGTTCAGAGAGGTAAAGATCAGGCTGACAAATTTCTTGATTATGCCAATGAAATACATCCTAACATTAATTTTCACAATTGAAATGAAAAGGAAAATAAACTGCCATTTTTGGATGTAACCGTTTTTAGATATGATGATCGTTTTAACACCACGGTTTTAGAAAGGAAACGTTTACCGGCCTGGGATCGAATTTTTATAGCAACTGTTTTTATCATTTTAAACTAAACTCCATGTCTACCCTCTTTCATAGGGCTTTTAACATAACGTCTAACTGGAATCATTTTCACAATGAAATAACCTATCTCCACCAATATTTCACTGACAATTGCTTTCCATCGAAACTTTTTTATAAACACCTGTACAAATTCTGAACAATATCTTCCACCCTAAAATTAAAATGCCAACAGTGCCAAAATCACGATTGTTTGCAAGAGTATCACTTTATTCATAACAAAAATTTCTACCATGAATTGAAACTGTCAATAGAAAGTTTTTTTCCTGCAATTGAATTAAAACTAATACCTTGCAACCCAATGAATATCAGATCTCTGTTTAAACACAAGGAGAAACTCAGTCCACTGATGACCTCAGGAGTCGTATATTTATTTAATTGCCTAGATGTAATCTAGGGAAGTACGTCGGCTCCACACGGAGGTTACTCAAAGTGAGATTAGTTTCTCATCGAGGCGTTAGTTATAGAACAAAAGGTGTCAAATTAACTAATCCTGAGTTTTCATGTATACGCGAGCATACAAAGAAATGTAAACATGACTTGAATTACAAAGATTTTAAAATTATAGGCCAATCCCCTAACGAACATCATTTAGCTATTTTAGAATCACTTTTCATTAAACAACTCGTTCCGCAGTTAAACACCCAGTCTTCCTCAACACCTCTGTATCTCTCGTGAGTTCAAGTCGAAGCTGACCCGGCCCGAATTGTTACTCGGTCTGTGCTTACAGCACCTTATGTGTATTGACTCCTCCCTACTCTTGTACTTGCTTTTTATATTTTGTAAACTTTTTAATCTTTTAGTATGTATTCCGAGTTTATGATTTTAACTTTGTTTTATCTTTTTTTTAGCTTGATAATGGGACTTTTATGTCTTGAAACGTCGCGACAATAAAGTACAAATAATGGGAATAAAGGATTGTCCTTCACCTTGCATCGACTGATATTAATATATATATATATATATATATATATATATATATATATATATATATATATATATATATATATATATATATATTACGAGACTATGATAATTGTTTAAGTAAAGCGTAAGGAAAGCAAAATTGGACAAAGGATCCTACACGTAATAGAATCAAAGTCCTTTTGTTTCTTAATCCTAGACTAACGCAAAAGAGCAATCCTACGATGACGAGCATTTGCCCAGTCAGGATTTGAATCCTGAATCGATTGCAAATCCTCAAGTGATCTTTCTCTCGATCAGGATCGAGGTAACGGATTTGGCCACGTACAGATTGTATAAATAATAAAATAAATAAAGAAATAAAAGAAATAAAGAGAGAGAGAGAGAGAGAGAGAGTCTTTTAGGCACTGGGGATGCAATCTCATCCCAGGAGCATATAGTGACAGGAAATGGGTTATAGTGAGGGTCGAGACACCAACATAATGCATTTTTTCAACCTAAAAGTAACATATCGCTTTCAGGAATATTTGATTATAAATAAAATCTTGGTAAATATATCTTAGTGCCTGATCAGTTACAGGACACAATATTCTTATAACTTCACAATACCACAATAAGAGTACATGCACTTGAGCCAGGTATGATAGTTAAAAGTGGGTTTTACTCCCCGTAGGGTTTTGTAAAAAAAATTACCCAACTGTAATACACAACTTTCTATATACGGCAAGACTATTTGAAAAAAGGATTCATATATACATACACACATTTAACAAAGGATTCCGATTTACTCTGATTTCATGTAACAAAGAATAAATCTTATGCATCTAGAACTAATGTAAAAACAAGTATTTATCCTGCTTCGTCGATGAAGATAAGGGATTACATCACATCAGAATTAAACAATATTATAACCTACAATATTATTACCGACTCACAAATTAGTAACTGAATATAAAACTATTCTCGGCCGATTGCATAAACATATTTATCTCCATGAATATGCAAATGAGAATTACGATTATAATTAATACCTTGACGAGTTACCGGTTCCTTCTGCCAATAATTAAGTGTTATGGCACTATGGTCCGTCAGTCAGTTCGTTCGTTTGTTTATTCCAGGAATGGCTAATAAGTTGGTTACGGGTTTTTATTTGTATAATAAACTAAGAACACACTTGACTCTTTTTAATAAATAATTAAACTTTTATATATATATATATATATATATTATATATATATATATATGTCTGAATGTAGAAATTATATATTATCACTTAATAATCACTTTATTTATTTATTGATGTAACAGATCATTTACAGTTTATGTATTTTCATTTGAATAGGGTTCACCATCTGAATAATGATAATCATAACTAATTAAGTCTTTAAAACCTTTTTAATCTGTAACTATAAAACCTGTCGTGAGGTATGTGAGGTCTGCATAATGCTTAGATATATGAATAAACAAACTTGAAAACGTAGAAAATAAGAAAACAGTTCACACTGATGCGGCTGAACCAAAAAAATTAACTCTACACGAAATAAAAAGTAGGCCCACCCACACGAGCATCTGAGGGGGAGATTAAGCAATTCTCTCTCTCTCTCTCTCTCTCTCTCTCACTTGATTCATGAAAATTAACACTAGGGGAAATCAGTCCCACTCACATGAGTATCTGGAAGGAGATTAAGCTACTCTCTCTCTCTCTCTCTCTCTCTCTCTCTCTCTCTCTCTCTCTCTCTCTCGGGGGTATCACCCCGTTTCCTGTTCCATCTCTGGTCGGCGCTTATGTCCGAAAGAGCTCATTTCCCAATAAAACTTTCCCGCTCCATTGTTGCGACTCGACTTTCAAGTAATTGAACATCGCTCCCGGTTCTCCATTATTTCCACTACATAAAAATCTATGGAAAAAAAAGTAGGGGGTGGTTTGGTGGGTGGGGGGGGGGGGGGAGGGGGATATACAAACGTTTCTTTTTTCTTTTCTTCTGTTTGCTCGTGTGATCCCTTATACGCCAAAAAACGGCTGAACGTTAGTTTATTTTTGTGAATTTTTTTTCTGGGTAGCGTTTTTTTTTTTTTACTGAATCGAAACAATTTACACGGCTCGCGTTCAAAAGGTAAGTCCGCCATTGTGATTCCACTCTGTAAGCCTTTTCGTTAATTTTCATTACATTACAGCTCTTGCGTAATACGAATGGAGAGAGAGAGAGAGAGAGAGAGAGAGAGAGAGACGAGAGAGAGAAGCAGGGGGACGAATTGGTGGGAGAGAGAAAGGGGGTTAAATGAGAGAGAGAGAGAGAGAGAGAGAGACCTTACAGACCTTACATCTTGTTCGGGTTGCCCCAGGTCCCTCAGTGTGAGGCACCTCTAAATGTATACCAGAGAGTTGCTAGTACATCTTCCGGTATATTTTGCATCTTCCAATCTTGGATGGTCTGGGATGCGTTTAGATATTTGTCGAGCTTATTCTTAAACACTCTACGCTCACTCCTGATATATTCCTCAGATGAGCTGGCAACGCATTGAATAGACGCTGCATTATCGATGCTGGTGCGTAGTGGATTAATGTCCTGTGTGCTTTCCTTATTTTTCCTGGTATAGTTTTGGCACTATTAATCTACCTCTGCTTGCTCTTTCTGATATTTTTAGTTCCATGATATTTTCTGCTATTCCTTCTATCTGTTTCCATGCCGTGAATTATCATGTAGCGTTCTCTTCTCCTTTCTAGACTATATAATTTTAAGAATTGTAGTCTTTCCCAGTAGTCTAGGTCCTTAACTTCTTTTCTATTCTAGCTGTAAAAGGACCTTTGTACACTCTCTATTTGTGCAATATCCTTTTGATAGTGTGGGTACCATATCATATTGCAATATTCAAGTGGACTACGAACATAGTGTTTTTATAAAGCATAATCATGTGTTCAGCTTTTCTTGTTTGAAGTGCCGTAACAACATTCCCATTTTTGCTTTACATTTTGCCAACAGAGTTGCTATTTGATCATTGCATAACATGTTTCCCTATTCATCATCACACCAGGTCTTTAACTGCTTCCTTATTTGTGATGGTCTCATTATTAGGTCCCTTATATGCATATAGCTTTCTTTCTCTGTCTCCATAATTTATTGATTCAAATTTATCAGAGTTAAATACCATCCTATTTACCTCTGCCCAATCATATACTTTGTTAAGGTCTCTTTGTAGAGCGTTCCTATCTTCATCACAAGTAATTTCTCTACTTATTCTTGTGTCATCTGCGAAACTACTCACTACCGAATCTTAACATTATTGTCTATGTCTTCAATCATAATAACAAACAGTATTGCAGCTAAACAACCGTACCTTGCGGCACACCGGATATTACCTTGGCTTCATCCGATTTCTCGTCGTTTGCAATAACTATCTGTTTCTGTTGTGTAAAATTCTTTTAACCATCTTTCCTACTTTATCTTACGATATTGTGTTTTCTAATTTTCTTCGCTAATATATTATGGTCTACTTTATCAAAAGCTTTTGCAAAGTCTAAATAAACCACATCTGTTTCATTTCCGCTTTTCATATTTTTGAATATGTTCTCACGGTGGACTAACAGTTGGGTTTGTGTACTTTTTCCGGGTACGAAACCATGTTGTCCTTTAAACAAATTTTTTTTATTTTTATTAAATGTTTCATAATATTTTTCTTCATTACCCTTTCATACACTTTCATAATATGTGATGTTAGACTCACATGCCTATAATTACTTGCCTCTAGTCTTGATCCACTTTTGAAAGTAGGGGTAATATATGCTAATTTGTGCTCATCATATATCTTGCCTGTATCTACACTTTGTCTTAATAATATTGCAAGTGGCTTTGCGATAGAATGAACTACTTTCTTTAACAAAATAGCAGGAATTCCATCAGGCCCTGCAGCAGCTTCCATTTTTAATTTCATTAATAGCCTGCACAATATCAGCTTCATTTAATATCTATGTCAGCTAAATATTCACTATTTTCATCCCTTACTTCTATATCATTATCTTCATTATCTATTCTAGATGTGAATTCTCTCTTATAGTCGTTCTGCCAGTATGTTGCAAAATTTCCTTTTTTTCATTCGTTAATCTCCTTCAATTCTCAGAGGGCCTATTTCGATTCTTCTTTATTCATCTCTTCGCATATGAGTATAATAATTTGGGGTTTTGCTTGATATTTAATAGGGTTTTTTTCTTCCAAGTCCCGTTTTTCATTTTCTTTTGATTGTATAATCTTTTGTTCTGCATTTTTCTATCTTACTTTTTAAGTTCTATAACTTTGTTCCATGCATTTTTTTCTTTTGCAAGACCTTTTTTCCACTTTCTGATTTTCTGGAACAAGATCCTTCTGTCTCTTGTATGCATGAATGATGTTTTACTTTTCTTCTTCGGTATATATTTTTTCCACTATTTTCTCCAATATTTTATATAATATCTCCGTATTTACCCTTATGTCATCACTTACGAAAATGTTATCCCAATCTTTTGTTTAATTCTTCATTAATTTTCTGACCATTTTATATTTTTACTGTAGAAGTTGTATTTTCCATATCCTTCCCACTTTTTTCATTTCTTGCTTTATCTCATTTTCACTTGCTTTGGAATGAACTGTTAATTCTATGACATTATGGTCTGAAATACTCGCATTATAAAAACTATTATTTCTTTAACATAATTCATCTCGTTCACAAATACTAGGTCTAAAGTATTTTCCTTCCTTTTTGTTACCGGCAGGTGATTTATTTGTTGAATGTTGTATTACTAGTAGCATATCTAATAGCTTTTCAAATTGCCTCTTATCTTTCTGCACTACTATTACTCTCTTTTTTATATGTATAAGTACAAACCACAATCTACTATTC
>NC_061088.1:7970552-7983052 GCF_015104395.2 Macrobrachium nipponense | reverse complement strand
TCCGATTTCTCGTCGTTTGCAATAACTATCTGTTTTCTGTTGTGTAAAAACTTCTTTTAACCATCTTCCTACTTTATCCACGATATTGTGTTTTCTAATTTTCTTCGCTAATATATTATGGTCTACTTTATCAAGCTTTTGCAAAGTCTAATAAACCACATCTGTTTCATTTCCGCTTTTCTTTTATATTTTTGAATATGTTCTCACTGGTGGACTAACAGTTGGGTTTGTGTACTTTTTCCGGGTACGAAACCATGTTGTCCTTTATTAAACAAATTATTTTTTATTAAATGTTTCATAATATTCTTATTACCCTTTCATACACTTTCATAATATGTGATGTTAGACTCACAGGCCTATAATTACTTGCTCTAGTCTTGATCCACTTTTGAAAGTAGGGGTAATATATGCTAATTTGTGCTCCTCATAAATCTTGCCTGTATCTACACTTTGTCTTAATAATATTGCAAGTGGCTTTGCGATAGAATGAACTACTTTCTTTAACAAAATAGCAGGAATTCCATCAGGCCCTGCAGCAGCTCCATTTTTAATTTCATAATAGCTGCACAATATCAGCTTCATTAATATCTATGTCAGCTAAATATTCACTATTTCATCCCTTACTTCTATATCATTATCTTCATTATCTATTCTAGGGTGAATTCTCTCTTATATCGTTCTGCCAGTATGTTGCAAATTTCCTTTTTTTCATTCGTTAATAATCTCCCCTTCAATTCTCAGAGGGCCTATTTCTATTCTTCTTTTATTCATCTTCTTCGCATATGAGTATAATAGCTTGGGTTTTGCTTGATATTTAATAGGGTTTTTTTCTTCCAAGTCCCGTTTTTCATTTCTTTTTGATTGTATAATCTTTTGTTCTGCATTTTCTATCTTACTTTTTAGTTCTATAACTTTTCCATGCATTTTTTTCTTTTGCAAGACCTTTTTTTTTTTTTTTTTTTTTTTTTTTTTTTTTCCTTTTTTTTTTTTTTTTTCTTTCTGATTTTCTGGAACAAGATCCTTCTGTCTCTTGGTATGCATGAATGTTTAGTTACTTTTCTTCTTCGGCATATATCCCATTTTTCCACTATTTTCAATATTTTTATATAATATCTCCGTATTCCCTTTACCCTTAGTCATCACTTACGAAAATGTTATCCCAATCTTTGTTTAATTCTTTCATTAATTTCTGACCATTTTATATTTTTACTGTAGAAGTTGTATTTTCCATATCCTTCCCACTTTTTCATTTCTTGCTTATCTCTATTTTGCACTTGCTTTGGAATGAACTGTTAATTCTATGACATTATGGTCTGAAATATTCGCATTATAAACTATTATTTCTTTAACATAATTCATCTCGTTCACAAATACTAGGTCTAAAGTATTTTCCTTTCTTGTTGGCAGGTGATTTATGTTGAATGTTATTCTAGTAGCATATCTAATAGCTTTTTCAAATTGCCTCTTATCTTCTGCACTACTATTACTCTCTTTTTTAATATGTATAAGTACAACCACAATCTCCTATTCGTTCTTTCCATTCTACGAAAGGAAAGTTGAAGTCACCAGATAGGAGAATAGTCCCAGTCCTTGTGATTTCTACATATATCATCCAATTTTTCAGTTATTAAGTCAAACTCTTTAGTATTAGGAGTCTATATATTACTATGTTCATCAATTTTTCAGATTCAAATTCTACCGCTATTAGTTCACATTCTGAGTTACTATATTTCTCATATATTTTTCCTTGTTTTTTTGTCTTTCCCATATATTGCGGTTCCTCCTTGATTCCTATTTTTCTATCTGATCTATAAGTTTGGAACCCTTTTATTTGATCATCCTTCCCATTCTCTTGGGAATACCAGGTTTCACTTATATTCATTATATCTTATTTTCTTTTCATTTTGGGTTAGTTCTTCTAAGTACTCTATTTTTTTTTTCTTTTTGAGTTACTCGTAACTAAAACCCTGCGCATTCATCACTATGATGGTTTGCGTGTTTTCTCCTTCATTTAATACTGGTAGTAATAAGGATTTTCCCATGTCTCTTTCCTGTTCTGGTATGTTGTTCTTTTTTTTCATTTCCAGAAATTCTGACATTAAAAAATCCAACTTTTTCCATAATATTTGATCTTCCTTCATCATAATTATTCATTTTGTGTCTGAATCTGCAATTTTCTCCGTTTCTGCAATATCCTCTTGCATAAATAAATTACAGTTATTATCCGCTTGAGTAGGAATTTCGGAGCCTGATGCTTTGGAAAAAATTTTTTTGGCTGGACACCTCTGCAATATCTCATTGGTGGTTTGCTTTTCTCTTGTTTTAACCTGAGATCTTGATTTCTTTCCTCGCTTTATTTGTTTCCTTTCTTATCTTTTGGATTTTTCATTACTTGGTTGGTTATTTATTTGATTAGATTATTGAGTTCATGGAGTACGAGTGGGGCATATATTTGCAATTTTTTGGTCGAAACTTACATCCTTTTCCTTCTTTTAGGTTTTTATTCAATTTATTTTGGATGGCAGATCTCTGCAAGCATCCCCAATATCCATCTAAGTATGCAACATTTTACCATAGATCTTTCATAGTTTTGACATATTCTTAGGATGTTGTTGTAGTTAAAACATCTTTCTCCAAATCATGACAATTTTCCCTATTTTCAAAAGGTTGCAGATTTTGTCTTTCTTGCTCATATTTTCACTCTTTCCCGTCATTGTATAAAGATCCTGCGGGTAGAGCCTTCTCGGGTATTTGCTTTTCTGTTGTCATATCGTAAATTTATTATCGTAGGTTATGCTGCGTTTATTGGCCTCATATGTAGTATCAATGAGTTATCTCTGCATCCATACTTTTATCTTGTTATTTGTTTTCCCTTGATTTTTTCTGTTCATTTCATTTTTGTTTAACGTTCCCTCCGTTTATCCGGTTTTTCCTTCTTTTTTTCTTTTCTTTTAATTTCCTCTTGCCTTCCTCTCCTTCTTCCCTCTTCAAATCTCAAACTTTATTTACATCAATCTTGAATTTTAACTAACATTGTCTATCCATGATAGACATTGTTGAACAAAAAATTCTTGTATCTTTTCGCAAATCTTGTCATTACCTCAGCACAACTGTGGATGGGTCGGAGGAATGGTTGCATGCAGCACAACTTTTTACGATTAGGTTTTGTGGAGTTGACTATGATATACCAAACCTTACCACAGTTTGCATGCTTTTGGCATTCCTTTTTCCGTAATGCATCAAACAAGGTAGGAATTCACAAGATTCACCTTATTCATTTTTCTTTGTCGGAATATGTTTGGTTTATGTATAATTTTCTTTATGGAGTCTCTTGACCACTGGAAGTTTATCTTGGAACTTCTTCAATTATTTTCAAGAGAAGAGAGAGAGAGACGAGAGGAGAGAGAGAGACGAGAGAGAGAGAGAGAGGAGCGAGAATGAGAGAGAGAGAGAGAGAGAGTTTGATGAAAAAATTCCAACTTTTCCATGGAAGGGAAATCTTCAATGCAAGATTTCGGATAACAGAAATAAAAAAAGGGATATGCAGAGATAAAGAATTATAACACTGGGCCAAATAAATAAAAGAATTAAACAGCTTTTACCTAACGTTCGTTGCCTACGGGAGAAGATGCCTAAGGATGAAGGTAATTACAATCTGAACAGTATAATAATGACGATGCTGCTGCTGCTGCTAATAATAATAATAATAATAATAATAAGAAATTAATAACTAAATAATAAAATAATAATAATAATAATAATAATAAGGCTTACACGACTTATTCTCAAATTAAACTTGGGATTGGAACGATACTGAAACACAAATGTTATGAATCATGTAAATTTGTTAATGTAATAATAATAACTAATAATAAAATAATAATAATAATAATAATAATCAATAATAATAAGAATAATAATAATAATAAAAAAAAAATTTAAATAAATAATAAAATATTTTGGAAGAAGAACCTCTTTTAAACAAGTTCTGTTGAATAAAATGGACAGGATGCAACCCCACATTATAAATACACCCAATCGAATTAGAGGACTGTGATAAACCGCCACAAAAATAATAATAATAATGATAATAACAATAATAACTCACTAAAACCCAATTCATCTGGGCAATAAGAAAACAAGCAGGCTTCGATGTAACCTTTACCCTTAAGTAAGAAGACGTATGGTTAGATTCTCCCTAAACCTATCATAGTCAGACGACTCCGGAGAAGAAAGGGTATATAAAGTTATAAAGTAGGGAACTTTCCCTCTTATCCGGATTAAGCCGGATACGCTGGTTTTGGAACGGCCTGGGATCCCCGGGATGGGGGGAAGGGGGAGTGGGGGGGATGCAGAATCCTTTCGCTATGGTCGTCCTTCGAAATTATTTTCTTGGATCTAAGGCTCCAATCTATGATAGTCATCTGTGAGATATGTCTTTCTCTCTCTCTCTCTCTCTCTCTCTCTCTCTCTCTCTCTCTCTCTCTCTCTCTAATCGGAGCAAACACTCGGGTCACTGACCTAGTGAAGTATCCCGTCCCTTTTAGAGACTTTAAGAATCTCTCTCTCTCTCTCTCTCTCTCTCTCTCTCTCTCTCTCTCTCTCTCTCTTCAGTAAATACGCATTTATACGAGGGCAAACGCGTACTTGAATTTACATACACATATTGACATTAATCTATCTATCTATCAACTATCTACTTATCATATCCATATCTATCTATTATTATCTATAAGATAAGAAAGTAGATAGATAAACTATAAAATATCTATAAGATAGATAGTTTATAGTTATAAACTATCTATAAGATAGATAGTTTATAAGTGTGTTTATTCGCCACTTTGACCATGACGTGTTACCCATGAAAACTACTGCATTGCAAAGTTATAAACGAAGTTGATTCCTAGGAGTATTTATTACATATCTCAGAAGTTCCCAAGCTCTCACTGGTTATTCATGATGATGATTGCTGAAAATGAGTAAGCTGTCATTGTAAAACGTTGATTGAAAATGAGTAACTGTAATTTTTTTAAATAATTTCTGAAGACGAGGACGCTGTAATTTCAAAATAATTGCTGAAAATCAGTAAGTGTTATCTTTTTAAATATTTGACGAAAAAGAGTAAGTTGTCACTAAAATAATTGGTGAAAACAAGTAAGTTGTCATTGTGAAATAATTGCTGGAAATGAGTCAGCTGTCATTGTAAAATAACTGCTGAAAATGAGTCGGCTGTCATTGTAAAATAATTCCTGAAAATGTGTAAGCTGTCACTGTAAAATAATTGATGAAAATGTGTAAGCTACCATTGTAAAATAATTGCTGAAAATTAGTAAGTTGCCACTGTAAAATAATTGCTGAAAATGAGTAAGCGGTCATTGTGAAATAACTGCTGAAAACGAGTAAGCTGCCATTGTAAAATAACTGCTGAAAATGTGTAAGCTGTCACTGTAAAATAATTGCTGAAAATGAGTAAGCTGCCATTGTAAAATAATTGCTGAAAACGAATAAGTTGTCTTTGTAAAATAACTGCTGAAAATGTGGTAAGCAGGTCACGGTTAAAATAATGATGAAAAATGCGTAGTAAGGATGCCACTGCAACAAATCATCAAGGGTTTAGTAAAGCGAAACCAAGGGTAAAAGGAAAGAAATGAAACATGAGTATTCGCATTCAGTAGACACAAGTATTTCTATTCACCAAAGACTAAATCTTAGACAGCAGACCCAATGACTCAGTCGAATCTTCGAATAACTTTCTTAACTTATTAAGCATCAATGATTTGAAGCTGAACTGCGTTAAATTACTTATGCAAGATTTTGATACATTCTTGGAATGAATTGGGTATTAATCAAGAAAACGTATAATAATAATTAAGAATAACAATAATAATAATAACCAATAATAATAATAATAATAAAATAAAAATAACAGCAACTCCTTGGAAAAGGCGCTGGAAAAGCAAATCATGGTGATGAGATCTGACTTGAGTAAAACTGAAAGAGATGGCAAAGAAAAAAGGCTAAGAAGCAAGAAAACCAAGGGAGGAACCCCTTTCAACGAGGAAATAAAACAAAGTTACAAGAGAGGGGATACCAACCAACACCAATAGAAGATGTAAAAACAGTAGGCTTAAGGCCAAAGCACACAAGAATCCAACGGTACATGAACAGGAATCAAGGGATACCACCAACAGAACAAACTATTTCGGAACCAACCAGAAAAGGACTATACCAAGCCAACTAAGAGGGGAAGACAAACCACCAGGAAATTCCTGGAAGCCGAACCAAGGTAAGAGACTCTGGGAAAAACATATGGGAGCAATACCGGTATAACACAATAAACAAATGCAAACACGGCTGCAGGAAGTCAAGGAAAGAAGAAAACAGGGAGACAATAAAACAAAGATTACACCAGACCATCACGACAGGACACAGTTCAGACACCAACTAAAAGAAAATGACCCCAAACTGGAAAGCCCCAGGTCCCGATGAAGACCATGGATACTGGGTCAAAAACCCCCCCTTCAAGGCCCATACACCCTATGAATAGCAGAACAAACTCCAGCATTGTATCCATCAAATCACCAAGCACCCAAAAATGGATGAACCACAGGAAGAAACATTCCTTAGTTTTACCCAAAAAAGACCAAGAGTCAAGGGGAAATATAGCCAGGTAACTACAGGCCTATCAGCCTGCCTACCAATAATGTGGAAGTTACTAACAGGTATCATCAGTGAAAGGCTAATACAACTACCTAGAGGAGACAAACAAACCACCAGTCCCCCACCAAACAGAAAGGCTGCAGAAGGAAGTTGTAGGGGCACAAAAGACCAGAGCATGATTAGGACAAAATGGTAATAGGAAGAAACAGTAGGAGAAGGAAAACCAACCTAAGCATGGGCATGGATAGACTATAAGAAAGCCTTCGACATGATACCCACCCCAACACATGGCATAATTAGAATGCCTGGAAAATATATGGGACAGAGGAAAATACCATTCAGCTTCCGCCCAAAAATACAATGGCGCAACTGGAATACAATAACTTAACAAAGCTCTGGATAAATAAGACTAGACTAGAGGTTAATATCAGGAGAGGGAATCTTCCCAGGGGCGACTCACTGTACCCACTAACCTCGTTCAGTATAGCCATGATTCCCATGACAAAAAGTTAGACGAAGGAATGGATGGATGCCGGGTACCAACTCAAGAAAAAGAGCAACAAGAATCAACCATCTGATGTTCATGGACGACATCAAGCTGGTATGGTAAGAGCATCAAGGAAATAGATAACCTAATCCAGGACTGTTAAGGGAGTGTATTCTGGGGACATCAGGATGGAGTTTGGAATAGAAAAAAACTGCGCCTTAGTTCAACATACAAAAAAGGCAAATGTAACGAGAAACTGAAGGGATAAAGCTACCAAGATGGGAGCAACAAAATCAAAAAACAAATAGATGAGACAGGATACAAATACCTGGGAAATTAATGGTAAGGAGGAGATAATAAACAAAACCAAAGAGATGAAGGGACACGATCAGGAAAGAAATATAGCAGAGGACTCAAGGCGATACTCAAGTCAAAAACTCAACGCCCCCCCCGGAAATTATGGATAAAAGCCATAAAACATATGGGCAGTGCCAGTAATCAGGATACAGCGGCAGGAATAGCGGAATGGACCGAAGGCAAGAATCCCGCAGCTATGGATCGACAAAACCCCAGGAAAACAAATGACAATACAAAAAAGCAGATACAACCAAGAGCAAATACGGACAAGGACTATACATAACACGAAAGGAAGGAGCGGGAGAGGGACTTACTTAAAGTTATAGAAGGACTGCGTCAACATCGGAAAACAGAGCACTAGGGGCAATATCTGAAAACCAGTGAAGGACGAGTTGGCTAAAGAGTGGGCATGGGAAGGAACGGAAGGAACTAAAAAAGTAGACGAAGACCCAGAAATATACCAGAGACAGGAGAAAGGACAGAAAGAACAGAGGAGGCTGGAACAACAAACCAATGCACGGACAATAAACATGTAGAACAGACTAAAGAAACTAGCCAAGCGATGACAATTGGGCAATGGCTACAGAGGGGAGAGCCTAAAGAAGGAAACTTAAGGAAGGAATGATAACAGCGGCACAAGATCAGGCCCTAAGAACCAGTACTATTTCCAAAGTATGATAGACGGGAAATAAACATACTCCCATCCCATATGTAGGAAAGTGCAATACGAAAAATGAAACCATAAAAACCACATAGCAAGTGGAATGCCCGGCACTTGCAACAGAACCCAGTAACAAGAAAAGAGGCACATGATTCACGTGGCCAAAGCCCTCCACTGGAGCCTGTGCAAGCAAACAAAAATCAGCACCCCTTGCAGTAAAAATTAAGGTGGTAACGAGCAACCAACCTGAAGGAGTGATAGAAAACGATCACGCAAAGATCATCCTGGGACTATGGTATTCAGACAACGGATAGGAGGTGATAAAAAAAAAAACATGCAAACAGACCAGACGTGACGTTGGATTGACAAAGTCAAGAAGAAAGTATCACTCATTGATGTTCGCAATACCATGGGAACACCAGAGTTGAAGAGAAAGAGACGGGGAAAAAATGGATAAAGTATCAAGATCTGAAAATAGAAATAAGAAGGATATGGATATGCCTGTGGAAACCTAGTACCCATTAATCATAGGAAGCACTTAGGCACGATCCCCAAGATCCCTGAAAAGAAATATCGGAAAAAAACTAGAGGATGAAGTAGGATCCGGGCCTCATGCGAAGAAGGTGTGATCCTAGAAGAAAAACGGCCACATCATAGTAAGAAAAGTGATGGAATCCTAAGGGTAGGCAAGGAGCAACCCGGAACCCCACACTATATATAAATACCAACCCAGTCGAATTGGAGGACTGTGATCAAGAGAAAAAAAAAAAAAAAAAAAAAAAAAAAAAAAAAACAAAAAAAAAAAAAAAAATAAAAAAAAAAAAAAAAAAAAAAAAAAAAAAAAAAAAAAAAAAAAAAAAAAAAATAATAAATAATAAATAATAAATAATAATTTGCTTAAAAAATTTATTTCGTAGTTTGAGTGATATAAGTACTGATGGTATAATGTTGAATTGCTGTCAAAATTCAAATCAAACATTCATAAACACACCACGTTTACGCATCACAAACGGAGGAGAGAGAGACGAGACGGATGAGAGAGAGGAGAGAGAAGAGAGAGAGAAGAGAGAGGGTGTCAAAATCAAAAACACAACACTCAAATATGATTCTGGGCGTAAGCACTATCTCTCCCGGGGCTCCAGCTACCCCATAGCCCCCCACCCCCCACCCAGGGAAAAAAAAAATTAGATGAAGACTTTTCCCTTTTTCCCCCCCCCCCCAACAAAGAGCAAAAAAAAACTCTTTAAAAACGGAATTGTGTCATTTTTCATTCTCGAACATCATTCATGACAATACCCAGGGTGCCCGATGCGCGATGACTTGGAGGCGCGGTAGCTTATTGCATAGCAATGTTATTGGCCTCCAAGTAACATACGTGTATTTTGTAAGGACGGTAATGTGTACCGTGTAGACATATTTATGTCATTTTTAAAGCTGGGTTTTAAAGATAAAAGATTTTTTTAAATATCAATTTAGACATTGCTTTCAACGTCTAAAGCGAAGACGCTGTACCATAAGGGATCCTTAGAAAATAGGATAAACATATCAGAAAGATAAAAGGATATCTATAATGTCTTCTTAGAGATGTTTCAACTATTCGAATTGTGAAACATGTGGACGAAGAGGAGAGAGAAACGGACAGAGACAGAGAGAGAGAGAGACAGAGAGAGAGAGAGAGAGGAGAGAGAGAGAGAGACAGAGACAGAGAGAGAGAGAGAGAGATTCATAATAAGAAACAAAAATATTGATATTTTTGGTTTTCGATAGTTTGGGATTTCCGAATAAAAGACTTATTAAAATGGAAAACAAAATTGCAGAGAGAGAGAGAGAGAGAGAGAAAGAGAGAAGAGCAGGAGAGGATGAAGGAAGAAGATTGAGAGAGGAGAGAGAGAATTCATAATATGAAAGCATGAATATTAATTATTTGGTGATTTTCCGATAAAAATACTTACTGCAATCAAAAGTTTCATCTTTTCCACTTATAGCCATTTTTATGGATTTGAAAACGGTAATTATTTACAAAATAACCTTTAAAACGGAATTGAAATTTACACTCAAGAAAAAAAAATCGGATTATATTCTTTTCCAGCTTCCATCAATATCAGGGATTTGTAGTAGTAGTAATAATAATAATAATAATAATAATAATAGACGTTCAAACATTAGATGGAACAAAATTTCCATAATGGTGAATATTTACCGGTAATAATAATAATAATAAAATATAATAATAATAATAATAATAATAATAATAATGATAAATAATAATATAATATAATAATAATAATAATAATAATAATAATAATAATAATAATAATAATAATAATAATAATAATAATAATAAGAACATGGAATAAAAGTTCTATGATTTTGAACATTTGACCTTATGAATATATAATAATAATAATAATAATAATAATAATAATAATAATAATAATAATAATAATAATAATAATAATAATAATAATAAGGCCTCTAATAGATATTAGAATAAAGGTCCTATCATTTTAGGTTATTTGTCCAAAGGTACTTTAACAAAATTAAAAACATAACTTTTTTCATTTCGAAAAGTTTTGGGAATTCTAAACAATACCAATGTTAATTAGCATAAATGACCATTACAATTTCATGAACATAACTGCATGAATAAAATATCGGGTACTGAAATAAATAATCTGAGGTTAATATTACCTTTTTTCATAACGAATTAAATATCGGGTATTGAAATAAATAATCTGAGGTTAGCAATACCTTTTTTCATAACGTTTTAGGAAAGAAATACACTTTTACATTCATTTGAGGCCAAAAAAGTGGAATAATTGATCAAAACAAGGCGTGATCCATCCTCCTGCCTACTCGGGACGCGTGCAAGATTTACCTCTTATGCAAAACTTATAAATGTTATATTCCTAACTTTTAACGTAAATTAAAACGTGCTAAAATCTATGGGGAAATATAGCCTTGTTTTGCCAACGAAAATTAAAATAAATTGCGCTATATTTTTATTAGAAATAATTTTTCTGTACGATTCGACAAGCACATGATTTATTTTTTACATTTTCATTCCAATAAAAAGATAATAAATATCCTATCCTAAAATTCCTTTAAAGATAATAAATATGCTATCCTAAAATTCCTTTAAAGATAATAAATATCCTATCCTAAAATTCCTTAATCTTTAACTCAACGCATAACAACGAAACGGACCATTTTAGGCTTTTACCATAGACCTTTCCTACACCCCCAACAACAACAACAACAACAACTACTAAGGAGTTTGTAGGCTTACTCCCCAAGTAGGCTAAAACACCTATTAAACCCGAAGCACGAGTAATCATGTCCATCATTTTAATAATAATAATAATAATAATAATAATAATAATAATAATAATAATAATAATAATAATAATAATAATAATAATGATAATAATAATAATAATAGAAACAATAACAAATCACCTTTAAAACTGAATTTAGATTTCATTAGCCAATTCTTCAACCTATTTCTTCGAGGTATCCTAAGTGGATAACTGGTTAAAAAAACAAACTTTCTTTTATAACAACAATAAAATTAAAACAGAAACACAACTTATGATTTCCATCATTATAATAATATTAAACAAATAATAGTGGCAAATCCACCTTGAATCGGATATCATATTTAAATAGTCGATTCTTCAAGTCATTTATCTGGGGTTTCCTAAGTGGTTGAATGGTCTAAGGAATAAAAAAAAATATTTAAACTCAATAAAAAATAAAAGAGGTAAATCTACCTTGAACGGATATCATATTTAAATAGCCGATTCTTCAAGCTATTCATCTGAGGTTTTCTAAGTTGTTAAGTGTTCCTCAGGAATAAAGAAAAAAAAAATTTAAACTCGTACAGTGAGTGGGTGGTGTTGGTGATCGGACTCCGATCGATATTGTGGTTGGAGAGCTGACTCCCAGATGGCGAGAATAAGCCCTGGGCCAACAATTGGGACACTTTCTCCTCTCTCTCTCGCCGGCAGATGGCTCTCGGGGTGTCATCTCTCTCTCTCTCTCTCTCTCTCTCTCTCTCTCTCTCTCTTCATTCTTCTCTCTGTCGTCTGTGTCTCTCCCTCTCTATCACCACCTCTCTCTCTCTCTCTCTCTCTCTCTCTGTCCTCTGTTTCTCTCCACCTCTCTATCACAACGTCTCTCCTTCTGTCTTCTTTCTCTCTCTCTCTCTCTCCCTATCTCCAATTCTCTCTCTCTCTCTCTCTCTCTCTCTCTCTCCAACCAACCAACCCCCCCTCTCTCTCCAATTACGCCCTTTCTCTCTCTCTCTCTCTCTCTCTCTCTCTCTCTCTCTCT
>NC_061088.1:7948052-7965552 GCF_015104395.2 Macrobrachium nipponense | reverse complement strand
ATTGGGTTCGTTTCATGGCTACTTCCTCTCTTCCTGTATAATATTTTTTTATGAAATATTGTATTTATTTTTTTTTTCATGTTATCTTATGACTAACATATTTTTCATTTAAAAGCACTTTGGCAATGAGAGGAATTATATATGTGTAAGTGATATATATTATATATATTAATATATACACACACACACACACACACACACACACACACATATATATAATATATATATATATATATATATATATATATATATATAAATAAAGGTATAAAGAACCTCGAAGGAAGAATAAACAACGATGTTTCTGCAAGATCTTTCGACTCAACGTCCTTTACTCACCAGATAAACTGCTGAGTAAAGGACGTTGAGTCGAAAGATCTTGTAGAAACTCCGTTGTTTATTTTTCCTTCGTGGCTTATACCTTTATATATATATATATATATATATATATATATATATATATATATATATATAAGATATATATATTATATATATATATGTGTGTGTGTGTGTGTGTATATATAATATATATATACACATATATAATTCCTCTCATGCCCTGAGAGAGATAGCAGAGCCTTAAAAACACAGAAAAAGGAAATTTGCTGTACTCACTCATATCATTCGACCCGTCGACGTGTACGAATCGACCTCATAAACTCATCTCAGCGGGACGGTCGTTTCTCTCTCTCTCTCTCTCTCTCTCTCTCTCTCTCTCTCAGATGTCCCAAGGTCCAGCGGAGGTAAAGGGAAAGGAGGGTGATTTTATATAGGGATATATATATATATATATATATATATATATATATATATATATATATAATATAATATAAATATATATATACATATATATATATAATATATATATATATATATATATATATATATTATATATTAGTGAATGTGTGTTGATATTTACACAAACAAACACACACGGAAAACACAATCGCACCCACATATTTATATTTTATATAATATAAAATTTATTAAAATTACGCTGTTTTTTTTTTAAAGTAACCACAATGAAAATACCGACATCATAACACCAAGGGACCTTCGCTCCCACGACCCCTGCTTACGAAATCCTCATAGGATCATGTACTCAAGGGGAACTGGCCTGGTATTATCTACTCCCAAATCCTGATTCCATTTGGGGTTAGCCCGTAGGATCTACTACTCTTGCCTTTGAGCATAGATGGGATGCTCACCTTTAGTCCTCGACTTGATCTCACAGGTGTCTCTGTGTGGACAGTTGCAACATCATATAATTTTGTAATATACCATCATATTATATATATAATAATTATATATTAATAAATATTATATATTATATATATATATATTATATATGGTATATTACAAATATATAATGTTGCAAATGTCTATATATATATATATATATATATATATATATATATATATATATATATATATATATATATATATATATATATATATATACCCTTATACATATACACATACATATTACATATATTTATGCTAAATTGACGCGTGAATACCATATAAAGACATACCGGCATATCACCATCAACATATAGTATCTACAATAACAACTAAAAATGACTCAATATACTATATTAAAACCCTACAAATATACACTTCAATTACTCACCTCGAGGCCTCCAGTGGTACTCACATATAATAAAAACATCAAGTTTTCTATTACTGGTTAGTCACACAACTCACCTGAAAATGAGATAAAAATAAATTAGTGTTTGATAACTGAGATAGAAGTCATATTGACTGTCAACGTCATTAACCAGATAGGTGTACGATTACGTATTAATAACTACTGGTAGAGTGCTTAATTACTTGATAACTTTGGAAGTCGGTAACTTATTGAGAAAACTGTACTCAAAGTTATGATTAGTAGTAATAATGATAAGGAGATATGTGATATATTGTAGGATCTTATATAAACATAACTCTTGTAAACAATTAAATATACGAAGGTTTAAAAAAGTAATATCTGGATTAGGTCCACCACCACCACCAACAACAACAACAACAACACAAACAACACACAACAACAACAACAACAACAACAACAACAACAACAACAACAACAACAACAACAACAATAATAATAATAATAATAATAATAATAATAATAATAATAATAATAATAATAATAATAATAATAATAATAATAATAATAATAATAATAATGCTAGGTCATAAGTTGACAAAGACATAAGCATAGTATATTCCATAGGTAAAAATGACATTCAACTATCATTCATACTTTTCTTGATTACAATTTTAAATTCTTAATTTGTAGCTACCTCAAAACAGAGAGAGAGAGAGAGAGAGAGAGAGAGAGAGAGAGAGAGAGAGAGAGAGAGAGAGAATAGTCTTCCTATCACTAACGAAAATGAAAACAAAGAAAAAAATAAATAAATACAAGCGCAGACAAACCAAATATTTACGATGTCTTGCAATAAATAAAAAATAAATAAATAAAAATAATTATGTGGACAGGAAACCACACCAAGGATTTTTTTCATTTTTTATTCCTTCCCAAAAGAGAATCCACAGCCATTTATAAAAACCCCAAAAGATTTCATTGGATTAAACTGTCCCGTTTCTAAAGAATCATATCACTGTTTTACCCCGACGTGGATGTGTCTCTTAGAGAGAGAGAGAGAGAGAGAGAGAGAGAGAGAGAGAGTTTCACCCACAAAAAATTATATTACTTAAAAGTCATTTGAAGATTAAGGTGCAGGCAGCTGTTGCATTTGTAAGAATGAGAGAGAGAGAGAGAGAGAGAGAGAGAAGAGAGAGAGAGAGAGAGAGAGTTTCATTTTCAGAAAATTATACCGTTTAAAAAAATCTCGAGATTAAGACACAGAGAGATGATGTATTTACGAGAGAGAGAGAGAGAAGAGAGAGAGAGAGAGAGAGAGAGAGAGAGAATTATTAGCTCTCCCCTCTTGGCTTAGTAATTCCTATTTTTCGTAACTGACAATTGTAACTGCATACAAAATAAATTTATCCAGCTCTTTGTTTTGTCTGGCAATAAACTCATTTCAGCATATTTTGTAAACTTATATAAATATTAATAATTTCTTAGCTGCTATTATGTATAGCAACATCTTTCAGTTCTGAAGATAATTTTAATCTTTTTAACATAAGTGCAACACGCTTCAACAAAATTTCACATTTTTAACTAAACAGTGCAACAAGCATTAACAAAATTTACACATACATCATATAGTCTCTCAACTTTTACATCTTTTCCATACAACACACATACATACACACACACGTGCACAAACAAACGCACACAAGCACACTACACAAACAAGAACTAGAACACTGCCGAAGACATCTAGCCCAGGAGACTGGGAGGAACACATACACGCAAACACACACACGCACACAAGCACACTGGCATAACCAGGACCTATACTATAGCATCGTCAAAGCCCAAGAGACTAAGAGGAATACGCCATTCGCGGGGCATTGCAGGATTAACAATACGTCCCAAACCTAAACCAGTTACCTGGTCGGGTAGATCTACCTGTGCTTTACCTGGGAAGTCGATGACTTCGTTACCAAGCTGTGTCGACAGACGGAGAGCTTTGCTGGCGTCACTTAATCGTTTAATTAAACAGGGGAAGTAATTTGCTTTGGGGAGCGTCTTAGGTCGTAACTGTGCATGTGTGTGTATGTATGCCTCTAGGAAAAAAATAGTGAGGTATTGTTATGATGTCATATATACCGAGAGAGAGAGAGAGAGAGAGAGAGAGAGAGAGAGAGAGAGAGAGAGAGAGAGAGAGAGAGAGAGAATTTTAATCATAAACGCTTTTCATTTTACTGGTCAATACAAAATCGCCGTTATCTTGCATTTTTCAGTTTTCTTTTATGTCAATTAATATATATATATATATACTATATATATATATATATATATATATATATATATATATATATATATATATATTTATTACATCTAGATTGTGGGTATTGCCTCGTAGATATGTGCTGCAATGATGATACAAATAATAATAATATAATTAATGAATTATATATATAATAATTCATTATTATTATTATTATTATTATTATTATTGTATATTAAATACATGAGCATCATGATTAATTACTGTAATCAACTGTTATGACTATTCCACTAAAACAATCGCTGAACCAAATCTAATTTAAAAATAATAATCTATTTACGAAATTCATAAAAAAAAACAAAATTCACGAACAAAATAAGTTAACAAAAGATTAGAGAAACAAAATCCTGACAAGAATAATGTTCACCATTTACATCCGTGCATCTGTCGATAACAGAGGGATTAAATGAACCCGCGCGCAGAATAATTTACGCATGCAGATGCTGAGAGAGAGAGAGAGAGAGAGAGAGAGAGAGAGAGAGAGAGAGAGAGAGAGAGAGAGAGAGAGAGAGCCTTACATACAGACCTTACATCTTGTTAGGGTTGCCCCAGGTCCCTCAGTGTGAGGCACCTCTAATGTCTACCAGAGAGTTGCTAGTACATCTTCCGGTATATTTTGCATCTTCCAATCTTGGATAGTCTGGGATGCAGTTTAGATATTTGTCGAGCTTATCCTTAAACACATCTACGCTCACTCCTGATATATTCCTCAGATGAGCTGGCAACGCATTGAATAGACGCTGCATTATCGATGCTGGTGCGTAGTGGATTAATGTCCTGTGTGTTTTCCTTATTTTTCCTGGTATAGTTTTGGGCACTATTAATCTACCTCTGCTTGCTCTTTCTGATATTTTTAGCTCCATGATGTTTTCGGCTATTCCTTCTATCTGTTTCCATGCCTGAATTATCATGAAGCGTTCTCTTCTCCTTTCTAGCCTATATAATGTTAAGGATTGTAGTCTTTCCCAGTAGTCAAGGTCCTTAACTTCTTCTATTCTAGCTGTAAAGGACCTTTGTACACGCTCTATTTGTGCAATATCCTTTTGATAGTGTGGGTACCATATCATATTGCAATATTCAAGTGGACTACGAACATATGTTTTATAAGCATAATCATGTGTTCAGCTTTTCTTGTTTTGAAGTGCCTTAACAACATTCCCATTTTTGCTTTACATTTTGCCAATCGAATTGCTATTTGATCATTGCATAACATGTTCTTTAACTGCTTCCTTATTTGTGATTGTCTTATTATTAGGTCCCCTATATGCATAAATACCATCCTATTTACCTCTACCCTATCATATACTTTGTTAAGGTCTCTTTGTAGCGCGTTCCTATCTTCATCACAAGTAATTTCTCTACTTATTCTTGTGCCATCGGCGAAACTACTCACTACCGAGTCCTTAACATTACTGTCTATGTCTGCAATCATAATAACAAAAAGTAATGCAGCTAACACCGTACCTTGTGGCACACCGGATATTACCTTAGCTTCATCCGATTTCTCATCGTTTGCAATAACTATCTGTTTTCTGTTGTGAAAAATTCTTTTAACCATCTCCCTACTTTTTCCACTATATTATGTTTACTAATTTTCTTCGCTAATATATTATGGTCTACCTTGTCAAAAGCTTTTGCAAAGTCTAGATAAACCACATCTGTTTCATTTCCGGTTTCCATATTTTTGTATGTTCTCACGGTGGACTAACAGTTGGGTTTGTGTACTTTTTCCGGGTACGAAACCATGTTGTCCTATATTAAACAGATTATTTTTTATTAAATGTTTCATAATATTTTTCTTCATTACCCTTTCATACACTTTCATAATATGTGATGTTAGACTCACAGGCCTATAATTACTTGCCTTTAGTCTTGATCCACTTTTGAAAGTAGGGGTAATATATGCTAATTTGTGCTCATCATAAATCTTGCCTGTATCTACACTGTCTTAATAATATTGCAAGTGGCTTTGCGATAGAATGAACTACTTTCTTTAACAAAATAGCAGGAACACCATCAGGCCCTGCAGCAGCTCCATTTTTAATTTCATTAATAGCCTGCACAATGTTGGCTTCATTAATATCTATGTCTGCTAAATATTCACTATTTCCGTCCCTTACTTCTATATCATAATCTTCATTATCAATTCTAGGGGTGAATTCTCTCTTATATCGTTCTGCCAATATGTTGCATATTTCCTTTTTTTCATTCGTTAATCTCCCTTCAATTCTTAGAGGGCCTATTTCTATTCTTCTTTTATTCATCTTTTTTGCATACGAGTATAATAGTTTGGGGTTTTGCTTGATATTTACTAGGGTTTTTTCTTCCAAGTCCCGTTTTTCATTTTCTTTTGATTTTATAATCTTTTGTTCTGCATTTTCTATCTTACTTTTTAGTTCTATAACTTTCCATGCATTTTTTTCTTTTGCAAGACCTTTTTTCCACTTTCTGATTCTCTGGAACAAGATCCTTCTGTCTCTTGGTATGCATGACTGATGTTTACTTTTCTTCTTTGGTATATATTTATCCGCTATTTTCTCTAATATTTTATATAATATCTCCATATTTACCCTTATATGATCACTTACGAAAATGTTATCCCAATCTTTGTTTAATTCCTCATTTATTTCTGACCATTTTATATTTTTACTACAGAAGTTATATTTTCCATATCCTTCCCACTTTTTCATTTCTTGCTTATCTCTGTTTTCACTTGCTTTGGAATGGACTGTTAATTCTATGACATGATGGTCTGAAATACTCGCATTATAAACTATCATTTCTTTAACATAATTCACCTCGTTCACAAATACTAGGTCTGAAGTATTTTCCTTTCTTGTTGGCTGGTGATTTATTTGTTGAATGTTGTATTCTAGTAGCATATCTAATAGCTTTTCGAATTGCCTCTTATCTTCTGCACTACTATTACTCTCTTTTTTATATGTATAAATGCAACCACAATCTCCTATTCGTTCTTTCCAGTCTATGAAAGGAAAGTTGAAGTCTCCAGATAGGAGAATAGTCCAGTCCTTGTGATTTCTACATATATCATCCAATTTTTCTATTATTATGTCAAACTCTTTAGTATTAGGGGGTGTATATATTACTATGTTCATTAATTTTTCAGAGTCAAATTCTACCGCTATTAGTTCACATTCTGAGTTACTATATTTCTCATATATTTTTCCTTGTTTTTTGTCTTTCCCATATATTGCGGTTCCCCCTTGATTCCTATTTTTTTCTATCTGATCTATAAGTTGGAACCATTTTATTGATTGTCATTCCCAGTCTCTTGGGAATACCAGGTTTCATTACTTATATTCATTATATCTATTTTCTTTTCAATTTGGGTTAGTTCTTCTAAGTACTCTATTTTTCTTTTTGAGTTACTCGTAACTAAACCCTGCGCATTCATCACTATGAGGAGAGAGATAAAATTTCACTCAAGAGGAGATTAGACTGTTGAAAATGAATTCGAATTTTAGTTAGAGAGATGTCACATTTACAAAAATGAAAAAGGAGAGAGAGAGAGAGAGAGAGAGAGAGAGAGAGAGAGAGAGAGAGAGAGAGAGAGAGAGAGAATGAGTTTCACTCAAGAGGAGATTAGACTGTTGAAAATGATCTCGAATTCAAGTTACAGAAATGTCACATTTACAAAAATGGAAACGTAGAGAGAGAGAGAGAGAGAGAGAGAGAGAGAGAGAGAGAGAGAGAGAGAGAATGTCCCCAACACACACACACACGCGCTCGGAAGAGGAGGAGGAGGAGGAGGAGGAGGAGGAGGAGGAGGAGGGATTCGCCCTCATCTGCATTTCAGATTCCCCCACACAGCACAGCCGAGCCTTTTGTTTTCACCGGAAATTCGATTAAGCGTTATTTTCATTAGGAAGGAACTCGATTCATATGCAAAGCCGCGTGTTTTCTTGCAGTATCAGTCGTGGTAAGAGTGTCTGCTGGCTTGTGGTTTGCTGGGCTCTGTTTCCTGGCTGGCGGCTTGTGGTCTGCTGAATTCCGTTTGTTGGGTTGTCGTCTACTAGCTTTGCTATTTCTTCTGGCTAGTGAGCTCATGGGTCCTTTTTTTCTGGGTTCTATCTGCTGGGTTGTGGTATTCTGGGTTCTGTCTGATGGCTTGTCTCTCTTGGGTCCTCGTCTGCTGGCTTGTAGTCTGCTGGGTTCTGTCTACTGGATTGAGGTCAGCTGGGTCCTGTTGAGAGATGGCTTGTGGTCTGTTAGGTTCTATCTGCTGGCTTGAGGTCTTCTTGGTTCTGTCTTCTCGCTCCTCATCTGCTTGGTTCTGTCTGCTGAGTCGTAGTCTAATGGGTCCTGTGTGGTGCCGATTTCTGCTCCTTGGGGTCGTGACAGTAGCCAACTTGGAGCAAGACGACAGATCCCGTTGCTCCAACAACTGCGGTTTTCACCAAAGGCTTCCACCTTGCTCCAACATCGACACCACCACCATCACCACCACCGGAAAGGGTAAAAATAATACGACGGACAGAAAGGAGTTTAGGATACTTCTAAAACTTCTGAGAATGTAATTAAGTATGTACACTGTAAAGGAGTTTAGAATACTTTTTAAACTTTTGAGAATGTAATTAAGTACTTACTATGTAAAGGAATATGAATTTATATATATATATATATATATATATATATATATACACGTATATATATATACACATTATATATATATATATATTATTGATATATATATATATATATATATATTATATATATATGTGTGTGTGTGTGTGTGTGTGTGTGTGTGTGTGTGTGTAATTTATGCAATGTCAAATATGTTTTAACGGGGAATAGACCGCATGATGTATAAATGTTGAATAATAATGGAAAAGATCTCGAAAAACAATAATTTTCATCTTAATGGTAAAATCACCACTAAAATGATTCCTTCAGATATAATTTTACAAGCCTTTAAATAATATATCTCTCCAATGACACAACAATAGAACATCAATCACAAGCAAAAATAATAATAAAGAAATATATTCCTCAGCAGACCGGCATTACAAAGGTTTATTTACGTTTCCTGGTTAACGAAAACTTTAGACCTGTTTCCCTTGTGGTGAATTCTCGACCCTAATTTAATTAAACTCCCAGACATGCCTCTTGAACGTTGCGCAAATCCTTGCTAATCCAAAGGTAAAGGTTGTTAACAGTACCTGGTGGTTTATAAGCGGCTTACCTCTCTCTCTCTCTCTCTCTCTCTCTCCGAAGTTACTACATTCATAGGAGACGTTTCCATTCGTATCATTGGCGTAAAATTATTATATAAACATGTATTTTCTCTCTCTCTCTCTCTCTCTCTCTCTCTGAATTTACTGCATTCATAGGAGAGGTTCAATTTGGTTCATTGGCGTTAAATTATTGTTATATAAAATAGTATTCTCTCTCTCTCTCTCTCTCTCTCTCTCTCTCTCTCTCTCTCTCTCTCTCTCTCTCTCTCTCTACGAACCTACTGAATTCATAAGAGAGGTTTCCATTTGTATCACTGGAGCAAGATTATTATTATATAAAATTATATTCTCTCTCTCTCTCTCTCTCTCTCTCTCTCTCTCTCTCTCTCTCTCTACGAACTTACTGCATACGTGGAGAGGTTACTATCGGTTTCGTCAACGTGAGAGAGAGATTGAGTGATTGATTGTGTATTACATCTGGCATTACAACATCTGGGTAATTGAGAGAGAGAGAGAGAGAGAGAGAGAGAGAGAGAGAGAGAGAGAGAGAGAGAGAGAGAGAGAGAGAACAAACTAACCAATACTCCAACAAAATCAAATTCTATCTTAAAACACTCCGCATTATTTGTTTATCAAACCTAAAAGAGAAAATCATGCTGTAACAAAATCCTCTGCCTTACTGGTTTATCAAACCTGAAAGAAAAAAAAATAACCAATGCTCAAATTAGAAAAAAAAATAAAGCACTTAAACCCTCAACGACTGAGTTTACCCGGGACAAACATTCTCCATTGGCGGGTTATTTACATCAGAGTAATATATTGCAGGAGGAAAATCTGTTTGCAATATTGCACGAGTAATTCAAAAAGATATTGACTCACCATCACATTCCAAATCTGCAAATCTCTCAATCTTTTTTTTTATGATTTTTTGGCATTAGCTTGTTAATTCTCTCCTGAGGTTAAAGGCATAATATAATGATGACAATGGTTTAGTACATATTTGTATAATGAAAGGCACGAAATTGGAAGTTTCAGTATAAGTGGTGGATAAAGTTTGTATAATGATAATGGTTTATTGTAGAGGTTTCGTCTAATACTGATGAATAAAGATAAAATATATAATGATAATAATGTAAAATTAATTCTAGCAATGATGAATAAAGGTAAAATAATGGCTAATGTATAATGACACTATAAAAGTGAGTGTAAAACTTGCTTTATTTCCTATAAACTCAAGCTAAACAGTTATACATATATATATATATATATAGATATATATATATATATATATATATATTATATATATATATATCCACAATTATAAAGTAAACTACGTACATTACTATGCAAAATATAAAAGTTTTTATATTTTACACAGTAATATAGTTTACTATATATAATTGTGGCTTTCTATCTTACACAATGTTTTTCTATAAATTGTGAATTGCTTAGCATTATTTATTATTATTATTATTATTGATTATTATTATTATTTTATTATTACTATTATTATTTATTATTATTATTATTATTATTATTATTAATATTATTATTATTATTATTATCTAAATAGACAGCTCACCCTCATTACTACACTCATAAGTCTTTCCCAAACAAAGAACACGTAGGACCGTCTACAGTGTGCCACACAAAGCCAGATTGTAAGCGATTTCCCCAACCCCTCCCTCATACAATGCTTCTGGCGAAGGGATGCCTAGTATATTGCAGAGGAGCAAAGTTTACAGTGTACCACACAAGCCACACTATAAGCGATTACCCAAACACCCTTCAAACTACACTGCTTAACGAAGGAACCTCTGCTTCTACTATAGTAAAGGGCAAAGCCTACAGTGCGCCCCAACAGCCACATTGTAAGCGATTACTCCAAAGCCCTACCTCCGAAACTGCCTGAGGAATATCCTCTGGTATACCCAAAGCCCCACCTCCTAAACTGCCCGAAGAAGGACCCTCGGTACACCCAAAGCCCCACCTCCTAAACTGCCTGAAGAAGGACCCTCTGATATACCCAAACCCCTACCTCCTAAACTGCCTAAAGAAGGACCCTCTGGTATACCCAAACCCCTACCTCCTAAACTACCAAAAGAAGGACCCTTTGGTATATTACAGGAGGTCTAAGCAAGAAGGATTAAGAGAGGACGTGACCCGCGACCCCAAGGGACTGACTCAGCTAACCTTCCTGCTCGACGGGATCCGAACTTTCGAAAGGACCCGCAAATTAGTCCTTCAGGAGATGGAGCTGAACTTCGCCCAGTTCAAAGTTGGGTTATTAACAGATGCATTCTGGGTAATTTCCCCCAATGCTGGTTTTCGACTGCAGGCGCATGAGAGAGAGAGAGAGAGAGAGAGAGAGAGAGAGAGAGAGAGAGAGAGAGAGAGAGAGAGAAATTGCTTGCAAATGGCCGAGTTAATTTGAATAACATTGGTTTGATGATTATGTCTAATACGATATTTACGTTGCTCAAAGGAAAAAGACGCAGTTTTGAGAGAGAGAGAGAGAGAGAGAGAGAGAGAGAGAGAGAGAGAGAGAGAGAGAGAGAGAGAAGGGCTATTAATTCATCTCGGAGACGCACTGCTCACCGTCGGATACGAACCATGTCCTATTAAAATATACAATGACGATTTATCATGACAACTAAATACATTTCCCGGCCTTTGAAACGGACCCAGATCCGGCCAGTTCTGTCTGTGGAAAGTAACGATTATGTTGTTTGGGAGTCTAAAGTGATGTTTGTGTACTATAAGATTTTAACTTGAGGTAAACACAATCTTTTGGACTAAAGATAAACTGTCTCTATATGACAGAGAGAGAGAGAGAGAGAGAGAGAGAGAGAGAGATCTTTAGTGCAACAACTGAGTTGTGTGTGTGTGTGTGTGTGTGTGTGTGTATGTGTGTGTGTGAGAACTTTGAAAAATCTTCAGTACTTTAGTGTAACAACTGAGAGAGAGAGAGAGAGAGAGAGAGAGAGAGAGAGAGAGAGAGAGAGAGAGAGAGGACTATGAACAATCTTCACTACTTTAGTGTAACAACTGTGTGTGTGTGCATGAGAGAGAGAGAGAGAACTTTAAACAATCTTCGCTACTTGATTGCAACAACAGAGAGAGAGAGAGAGAGAGAGAGAGAGAGAGAGAGAGAGAGAGAGAGAGAGCTATGAACTATCTTCAAATAGCCTGAGGAAAAGAACATAGAGAGAGAGAGAGAGAGAGAGAGAGAGAGAGAGAGATAAAAAAGTGGAGAGAAAGAGGTAACGTCCTGCTCGGCTGTTTGTAGCTGTCTTTGTGCAACAAGTGTGTGTGTGTGTGTGTGTGTGTGTGTGAGAGAGAGAGAGAGAGAGAGAGAGAGAGAGAGAGAGAGAAGGAACACTTCCACCTCCAAGTCGTAAAACATAGCACATCGTTTCAATCTATCTCCCGCCTATGTTTATTCACACGCAAGGTCATGCATGCCTCATTCATTTATTTATCTTTCATTACCTAGCAACAGCAACAACAACGAGGACCTCCTCCCCCTCCCCTCCCCATCCTCTCCCCCTCACTTCCCTCAGAGCGCCACGTAGGTAGGTAGGTAGGTAGGTAGGTAGGATCCGGTCCTTTTAAAGAGGATAGCGCCAACCCGGTACCCACTAAGTAAACAACCTGGCCATGTGGTGGCCTGTCCCATCGGGTAACAGGGGAGTTGATTTGTTTATCTCTGACTTTCTCTTGTTTAGTTCCGGTGTCTAGTGGGTTATGTCTTCTGCTCAGTGGTTTAGTTCTATAGTGGTTCGGTTTAGTTCTATGTTGACTCGGTTTAGTTAGTTAGTTCGTGGTTTACCTCCGTTGTCCCGTCGTCTAGTTTTAGAGAAAGTGGTTTAATTTTTCCTTTACGTTGTTGAGTTCTGCGGCTTAGGTTTAGTTCTTCCGTATCACGGTTTAACAGTTGTACCCTCGTCTAGTTTCAGGATAAAATCTATGAAATCCATTCAGGGATGTGAGATTACTCTAGCTTAACACAGGGTATTGAAATGTAATGTAAAATATATTCAACTAAAATTATTTTTTGGAACACCTCTCTCTCTCTCTCTCTCTCTCTCTCTCTCTCTCTCTCTCTCTCTCTCTCTCTCTCTCTCTCTCTCTCTCTCTCTCCTAGGTTTGACTGTTTCTATCCGAATGTCTGCCTTTTTATGAACGTTACCAACTTAATGTTTACCACAGAAACGAAATCTGTGATAATGAAGCTTTGGCAAATATGCATTAAAACAGCGAAGTTAAATAGGTATATCAAAAAAACGAGACGGTTTAGTAATATCATGAAGTTAATTCGCAAAATAATAGGAAAAAAAAATATATTGATAATATAACACTTTATAAAGAAAGGAATCTTCAAGGTCTCCTTCGTTCAATTGCTTCAGTAAAAAATGATCGAGAAAAAAAACTTGGGTGAGGTATAAATATAAGAAAATAATCTACACAGAGGGCACAACTGAAGTTAAACGATACATATTAAAAATAAGATACATAAGACTAATGAAAATGCTATTGAAATGTGTAACAAATTTTGAGATTTATCGCCCTCCCATTCCGCCGCCACCCCCCCCCCCCAAAAAAAAGAAAAAACAGTCCCACCAAGAGAGTAAAACCAAACCAGACGGAAATACTCAACCTAACCCAACCCCGTACAAAAAATGAAAAAAAAAAGGAGATACCCCCCCAAAAAAACCACAGGAAATCTCCACAACCGAGAAATCCCGCCGTGAAAGCTAAATGTTCTGCTTCTGCCTGAAGGGAGTAGTGGAGGAGGAGCCTTCCTTTCGTTAGCACATTTAATTAACATGTGAGAGCAAATGCCTGGCAGTGACTCCGCCCGAAATATATATATATTCAGAAGCGGTAATGGAAGAAACGTGTGAGGAGGGAGGCAGCAGCAGAAGCTCAGTCATTCACGGCCGAAGGTAAATAAGAGGAGAATGGAATAGTTCGTCTCGTCGAGTTCAGATGGCAGCACCGATCACAGGCGATTTCGGGATTATATTATATTATATTATACAATAACATAAAAGGTCACTTTGGTGTGTTTTTAAGTCACACCTTGCAATGACTATCAGTGCGGTCGGACTGCATTATACTTACTTTGCAACCTCACCACGTTCACTGTAATACTTTTGTAGACACTGAATATCTATGTAGTCTCACTGTATGTATTTTAATAACTTATATTATATCTATATATATATATATATATATCTATATATACTATATATATATATATATACATATATATATATATATATATACGATATATATATATATATACGTATATATATATATATATAGTGATTTGACTACTAGATATTCAGTGTCTACAAAAGTTAGTTAGTATACAGCCTGGAACACACTGACTAAAAATAATGCAGGGAATACACACACACCACATAGACAAAAAAAAGTATTATCTGTATATATATATAATATAATGAATAACTTGATCACGAAGTATATGAAACGTGAAGCTATGTATAAATAAAGGTTTTTTGCCACGAAGGAAAAAATGAAAAAGCGAGATAGCCAAGTACTTTCGGTATTGTTCCGACCCTTTACAAGACCGAAAGTACTCGGCTATCTCGCTTTTTCATTTTTTCCTTCGTGGCAAAAACCTTTATATATATATATATATTATATATATAATATATATATATATATATATATATATATTATATATATATAGCGTTCCGAAGTATGCGGTTACTAGTAACTCGAAAAATAGAAGACTTGTAGGAGGAAGTACATCTCAGGTGGTCCTTAAAATACTATTACAACGTTTCAAAACACAAAGGTTTTCATTTTCAAGCTGTAAAGACTACAAAAACAATAAAATTAATATTAAAGAAAAAGCGCTAAATTACAAATAAAAGGCATAATACATTATACAAGACAAGATATAAAAAACTAGTTAGCAGAACCAACCATCAAGAGAGAAATGGGAGGACAGAAGTCAGAAGGAACAAACCAGAAATGACCGGCAACAGCTCACGTTAGGTAAAGAGTTGTCGAGGAAGACTGCGTGTTCAATTGAGGAACAAGCTGTTTAATAAACAAGGATTCCAGAATTGTCAGTAGTTTGCCATTCAAAGATTTTGAAATATTGGGACGGGCACCGAATGGCAAACTACTGACAATTCTGGAATCCTTGTTTATTAAACAGCTTGTTGCCTCATTGAACACGCAGTCTTCCTCGACAACTCTTTACCTAACGTGAGCTGTTTTGCCGGTCATTTCTGGTTTGTTCCTTCTGACTTCTGTCCTCCCTTTCTCTCTTGATGGTTGGTTTCTGCTAACTAGTTTTTATTTTTTTTTTTATCTTGTCTTGTATAATGTATTATGCCTTTTATTTGTAATTTAGCGCTTTTAATATTAATTTTATTGTTTTATGTCTTTACAGCTTGAAAATGAAACCTTTGTGTTTTGAAACGTTGTAATAAAAGTATTTTAAGGACCACCTGAGATGTACTTCCTCCTACAAGTCTTCTATTTTTCGAGTTACTAGTAACCGCCATACTTCGGAACGCCATATGTTGGAATCGCTCTCCGGATGCTGTCCAGACCTTTACGACGATGTATTCACGATTTTTGTTTGTTCTTCTTTTTATTACAAGGATTCGCCTACGAGGATATCAAATATCCACGCCTTCATTTACAGCAAATATGGAGCTGCCTTCAAGAATTCCTGCCGATCTTTGGAAAAGACCCTTAAGAAACTGAGGAAGGCGAATGTGATCTTGAATTCTTACAGTATTGTAAGCCTCAACCCAGATTGTACCTAATTTTGTAAAATTTAAATTGTATAAGTATCACTGTATCAAACACACTTTTATGGAAGAAGCAACTAAAAAAACTATTACAAATGGAAATTAATCTTAAGAATAGAGGCATTAATAGCTGACAACTCAAGCTGAGACATTACAGAAGACGTTATTCATAATTTGTCATTTGTCGATTGTTTTATTTTAAATATTTGCTCAATAAAAATATGGAATGTTTTGTTTCAAATGTCCGGTTGGTTCACGAGAGGAAACTGTCTAAACTTGGTATCAATATCCCTATTTTCAACTCTAACAAGAAAACTGTGTTCAACTTCTCTAGTTATAATCTAACAAAGAGGGAAGAATTCCTGTTGTCTTTCGGTTTGGATTTCGGTTTGCCCTGTTACAAACCCAGTTACAACCAGTTTTATAGTACTCACTAGAAACGCTTTTTTTTTCCAGGTTGATCAATCTAAACATTAATTTCGACATTTCAGGAGATTACGTACAAAATTACAGGTTCTAGCGCAAAATACCTTTACAAAACTTACAACCCATTGGACTCCTTTTTTCTCCAGAAAAGACTTGTACATACTTAAGAAACTAGCCAAGAATGACAACCATAGTTATCACTCGCCCAGATAAAGGCAAGGTTGGGTGTTGTGTTAATGAATAAATCTGATTATGTTAATAAGGTTGAAAGCATTCTAAATGACAACGCGAAATTCAAACTCCTAGGTAAGCCAGACTTTGCAACCCATTTTTTTTAGAATTGAAGATCGGATCAATAGATTTTTAAAGTGTCTTAAAGATAAAAATATTATATCTGAAGAAAAAAAAGTACCATTCTCTCTATAGTACCGGTTCTACCTTATGGCATATGTATGGACTTCCTAAAACACACAAAGAAGGCCTTCCCATCAGACCTATACTAGCGTCATATGATAACCCCGAATTACAGGTTATCTAAGTTCCTTGTTCCCTTGCTTTCCCCACTGACAGAAAATGAATATAACATCAAAATTCCTTAAACTTCAAAGAAGCCATACTTAGCCAGGACTCAGACCTCTTTATGGTCAGTTATGACGTTGAGTCTCTGTTTACCAATGTACCTGTGAATGAGACTATTGAAATTATTATTAATAAACTCTTTCCTGAAACTGACTCCCTTCCCTTTTTTATAATTTTAATAAATCTGATTTTAAGAAACTATTGCAACTGGCAGTGCAGGACACTGCCTTCATTTTTAATAATATTGTTACACTCAAATCGATGGTATGGCTATGGGTTCTCCATTAGGGCCCATATGTTTGCAGGCATTTTTATGTGCTCCCTGGAGGAGCATTTTTTAGACACCTGTCCTTTGAGTTACCATCCGCTATTCTACAAAAGGTACGTTGACGATACCTTCGCGCTTTTTTAAATCCAAGTACGATGCTGAAAGGTTTTCTTCATTTCATTGATACGGCACACCCAAATATAAAATTTACTATGGAGTGCGAAAGTGATAATAAACTACCATTCTTAGATGTTTTAGTCTTACGACAATATGATAATTTTAATACTTCCGTTTACAGGAAGGGAA
>NC_061088.1:7938052-7943052 GCF_015104395.2 Macrobrachium nipponense | reverse complement strand
TCAGGCAAAGATCCTCTGGGACTATGGTATCAGAACGGATAGGGTGATACGTGCAAACAGACCAGACGTGACGTTGATTGACAAGGTCAAGAAGAAAGTATCACTCATTGATGTCGCAATACCATGGGACACCATTGAGTTGAAGAGAAAGAGAGGGAAAAATTGGATAAGTATCAAGATCTGAAAATAGAATAAGAAGGATATGGGATATGCCAGTGGAATCGTACCCATAATCATAGGAGCACTAGGCACGATCCCAAGATCCCTGAAAAGGAATCTAGAAAAACTAGAGGCTGAAGTAGCTCCAGGACTCATGCAGAAGAGTGTGATCCTAGAAACGGCACACATAGTAAGAAGAGTGATGGACTCCTAAGGAGGCAGGATGCAAACCCGGAACCCCACACTATAAATACCACCCAGTCGAATTGGAGGACTGTGATAGAGCAAAAAAAAAAAAAAAAAAAAAATTATAATAATAATAATAATAATAATAATAATATGTGGCACCGTGGAGGAGTGGGGTTAGGTCGTCATGGACTTGAGTCAAGTTAAGCAACATTGGGGCTGGTCAGTCGTTGGATGGGTGACGCTCTCCTCGGAGTTGATTCCTTGGAAAGGATCTTTACCATAATTTCCTCAGTCTACTCAGCTGTAAATGAGTACCTATCCCTGATGGGGTAGGGTCCAGCTATGGGTTAAATAGCAAACTCAGCAATGATGGAAAGAAATAAGAAGGAAACGACAACGACGTAAATGGAACCTCTGGCAACAGAGGAGCTTCGTCCGGCAACCAGGTATTCAACCCCCCAATTGAAGGGGAAGACGGTCAGGTACTTGGAGGTCGTCATCCAGCAACTGATCACACAACGACAGTCATCAACAGCCTGAGATTGGAGCTACAGAAGCAAAAAGGAAGAAATGGACAAGAGAAGAAATAAGGAAATATGGAGATGCTATATCAGAAGCAACCGACGAGAGAGGATATAGAAGATTGGTCAACATCTGGAATGAGAGGAATAACACCCCCCAAACAGAGCAGAGGCTGGCAGACCAAGTAAGAAACACTGAAGAAAAAGAACTGGCTCTCCCCAACAAAGAGAGAAGAACTGGAAAGGGAAATGTCACACGACAACGAATTACACGAAGACGAACTGAGAGACGATGCCACAGAAGACGACAGGGAGGATGAGGTATCAAACAACGACACACGAAGAAACACCGACCGCGAAGTAACAGAGAGGACGGAATGGGTAGAAAAGATTAGACAATGGATGGAGCCAGATACAGAGAGAACAAAGATCCTCCCCTCCATGAAAGCCTACAACACCAAGAAATTAATTAGGGAGCAAACAAGTGAGGTCAATGAAATAATGGGCATAATACAAACCACCAGTATCACAAAAAACAAATAACTTGGTATATGCAGGAGCAAGATTAGTATCAGAACTGATAGGGGGAACACAACACAACACCAACCAACCCAACAGAAACCAAAACAAAGCAACCTCCTTGGAAAAGGCGCCTGTAAAAGCAAATCATGGTGATGAGATTCTGACTTGAGTAAACTGAAAGAGATGGCAGAAAAAAGGCTAAGAAAGGCAAGAAAACAAGGGAAGAACTGAACGAGAAATACAAAGTACACGAGAGGGGACTAAACAACACAATAGAAGATGTAAAACAGAGGCTTAAGGCCAAAGCACATAAGATCCAACGGTACATGAACAGGAATAAGGATACAACAGAACAAACTATTCGGAACCAACCAGAAAAAGACTAATCAGCCAACTAAGAGGGGAAGACACCACCCCCAGAAATTCCTGAAGCCGAACCAAGTAAGAGACTGGGAAAACATATGGAGCAACCCCGGTATCACACAACAAACATGCAACATGGCTCCAGGAAGTCAAGGAAGAAGAAACAGGGAGAATAAAACAAAGATTCACAGAGATCACGACAGACACAGTCAGACACCAACTAAAGAAAATGCCAAACTGGAAAGCCCCAGGTCCCGATGAAGTCCAAATCACCAAGCACCCAAATGGATGACCACAAATCACCAAACACCCAAATGGATGACCACAGGAAGAACATCCTTAGTACAAAAAGACAAGAGTAAGGGAAATATGGCCAGTAACTACAGGCCTATCACCTGCCTACCAATAATGTGGAAGTTACTAACAGGTATCATCAGTGAACAAAGGTCTATACAACTACCCAGAGGAGACAAACACCATCCGCCCCCAACCACAGAAAGGCTGCAGAAGGAATTGTAGGGGCACAAAGGACCAGCTCCTGATAGACACAAAATGGTAAATGAAGAACAGTAGGAGAAGGAAAACCAACCTAAGTATGGCATGGATAGACTATAAGAAAGCCTTCGACATGATACCACACACAAGGCTGATAGAATGCCTGAAAATATATGAGGCAGAGGAAAACACCATCAGCTTCGCCAAAAATACAATGCAACTGGAATACAATACTTACAAGCTCTGGAATAAGACTAGCAGAGGTTAATATCAGGAGAGGGATCTTCCAGGGCGACTCACTGTCCCCACTACTCTTCGTAGTAGCCATGATTCCCATGACAAAAGTACTACAGAAGATGGATGCCGGGTACCAACTCAAGAAAAGAGGCAACAGAATCAACCATCTGATGTTCATGGACGACATCAAGCTGTATGTAAGAGCATCAAGGAATAGATACCCTAATCCAGACTGTAAGGATTGTATCTGGGGACTCAGGATGGAGTTTGAATAGAAAAATGCGCCTTAGTCACATACAAAAAGGCAAAGTAACGAGAACTGAAGGTTATAAAGCTACCCAGATGGAGCAACATCAAACACATAGATGAGTACAGGATACAAATACCTGGGAATAATGGAAGGAGGGGATATAAAACACCAAGAGATGAACGGCCACGATCAGGAAGAATACATGCAGAGACTCAAGGCGATACTCAAGTCAAACTCAATGGAGGAAATATGATAAAAGCCTTAAACACATGGCAGTGCCAGTAGTCAGATACAAGCGCAGGAATAGTCGCAATGGACGAAGGCAGAACTCCGCACCATAGATCAGAAACCAGGAAACATATGACAATACACAAAGCACTACACCCAAGAGCAAATACGGACAGACTATACATAACACGAAAGGAAGGAGGGAGAGAACAGAGCACTGGGGCAATATCTGAAAACCAGTGAAGACGAGTGGCTAAAGAGTGCATGGGAAGAAGGACTAATAAAAGTAGACGAAGACCCAGAAATATACAGACACAGGAGAATGACAAACAGAACAGAGGACTGGCACAACAAACCAATGCACGGACAATACATGAGACAGACTAAAGAACTAGCCAGCGATGACACATGGCAATGGCTACAGAGGGGAGAGCTAAAGAAGGAAACTGAAGGAATGATACAGCGGCACAGATCAGGCCCTAAGAACCAGATATATTCAAAGAACGATAGACGGAAATAACATCTCTCCCATATGTAGGAAGTGCAATACGAAAAATGAAACCATAAACCACATAGCAAGCGAATGCCCGGCACTTGCACAGAACCAGTACAAAAAGAGGCATGATTCAGTGGCAAAAGCCCTCCACTGGAGCCTGTGCAAGAAACATCAACTACCTTGCAATAATAAGTGGTACGAGCACCAACCTGAGGGAGTGATAGAAAACGATCACGCAAAGATCCTCTGGGACTGTGGTATCAGAACAGATAGGGTGATACGTGCAAACAGACCAGACGTGACGTTGATTGACAAAGTCGAGAAGAAAGTATCACTCATTGATGTCGCAATACCATGGGACACCAGAGTTGAAGAGAAAGAGAGGGAAAAAAAATGGATAAGTATCAAGATCTGAAAATAGAAATAAGAAGGATATGGGATATGCCAGTGGAAATCGTACCCATAATCATAGGAGCACTAGGCACGATCCCAAGATCCCTGAAAAGGAATCTAGAAAAACTAGAGGCTGAAGTAGCTCCAGGACTCATGCAGAAGAATGTGATCCTAGAAACGGCACACAGTAAGAAAAGTGATGGACTCCTAAGGAGGCAGGATGCAACCCGGAACCCCACACTATAAATACCACCCAGGTCGAATTGGAGGACTGTGATAGAGCAAAAAAAATAAAAAAAAAAAAAAAAAAAAAAAAATAATAATAATAATAATTGCTGCTTCAGCACTATTAATCTTGTAGAGAGTCTTGTCTATTTTTCTGATGAAGGCTTTCTCGTTGTTGCTTATACTGGCGAGCAATGCACAAAAGGGCATGGCAAGACTCGTAAACGCTCGCCGTATGAGTCACCTTCCCAGGAACCAATGATAATAATAATAATAATAATAATAATAATAATAATAATAATATATAATATAGTAATAAGGCAAGATGCAACCAGGATCACCACACTATAAATACCAACGAGTAGAATAAGATGACTAAGATTAATAATAATAATAATAATAATAATAATAATATAATAATAATAATAATAATAATAATAATAATAATAATAATAATAATAATAATAATAATAATCAAGAAGAAAGTATCACTCATTGATGTCGCAATATAATGGGACACCAGAGTTGAAGAAGAGAGAGAAAAAATGGAAAAAAAAATGGATAAGTATCAAGATCTGAAAATAGAAATAAGAAGGATATGATGATCCAGTGGAAATCGTACCCATAATCATAGGAGCACTAGGCACGATCCCAAGATCCCTGAAAAGGAATCTGGAAAAACTAGAGGCTGAAGTAGCTCCAGGACTAATGCAGAAGAGTGTGATCCTAGAAACGGCGCACATAGCAAGAAAAGTGATGGACTCCTAAGGAGGCAGGATGCAACCCGGAACCCCACACTATAAATACCACCCAGTCGAATTGGAGGACTGTGATAGAGCAAAAAAAATAATGATAATAATAGTTGATCTAGGTGAACAGTCGTAAAATCTGTCTCGAAAAAATATGTCAAAAAACTAAAAAT
>NC_061088.1:7930552-7933052 GCF_015104395.2 Macrobrachium nipponense | reverse complement strand
GGAAACATATGACAATACACAAAGCACTACACCCAAGAGCAAATACGGACAGACTATACATAAACACGAAAGGAAGGAGGGAGAGGAACTACTAAGTTATAGAGGACTGCGTCAACACCGAGAACAGAGCACTGGGGCAATATCTGAAAACCAGTGAAGACGAGTGGCTAAAGAGTGCATGGGAAGAAGGACTAATAAAAGTAGACGAAGACCCAGAAATATACAGAGACAGGAGAAAGACAGACAGAACAGAGGACTGGCACAACAAACCAATGCACGGACAATACATGAGACAGACTAAAGAACTAGCCAGCGATGACACATGGCAATGGCTACAGAGGGGAGAGCTAAAGAAGGAAACTGAAGGAATGATAACAGCGGCACAAGATCAGGCCCAAAGAACCAGATATGTTCAAAGAACGATAGATGGAAATAACATCTTTCCCATATGTAGGAAGTGCAATACGAAAAATGAAACCATAAACCACATAGCAAGCGAATGCCCGGCACTTGCACAGAACCAGTACAAAAAGAGGCATGATTCAGTGGCAAAAGCCCTCCATGGAGCCTGTGCAAGAAAACATCAGCTACCTTGCAGTAATAAGTGGTACGAGCACCAACCTGAGGGAGTGATAGAAAACGATCACGCAAAGATCCTCTGGGATTATGGTATCAGGACGGATAGGGTGATACGTGCAAACAGACCAGACGTGACGTTGATTGACAAAGTCAAGAAGAAAGTATCACTCATTGATGTCGCAATACCATGGGACACCAGAGTTGAAGAGAAAGAGAGGGAAAAAATGGATAAGTATCAAGATCTGAAAATAGAAATAAGAAGGATATGGGATATGCCAGTGGAAATCGTACCCATAATCATAGGAGCACTAGGCACGATCCCAAGATCCCTGAAAAGGAATCTAGAAAAACTAGAGGCTGAAGTAGCTCCAGGACTCATGCAGAAGAGTGTGATCCTAGAAACGGCACACATAGTAAGAAAAGTGATGGACTCCTAAGGAGGCAGGATGCAATCCGGAATCCCACACTATAAATACCACCCAGTCGAATTGGAGGACTGTGATAGAGAAAAAATAAAATAAAATAAAATAATAATAATTACGCATCAGTATTTGCAACCACCTTACGCTAATGTATACCACCAAAACATGTGCTTGTGCTATTAATGCATTTCCTGTCATCACTATCGAATTCCCAAAAGAAGACAAAGGAGAGAGAGAGAGAGAGAGAGAGAGAGAGAGAGAGAGAGAGAGAGAGAGAGAGAGAGAGGGTGTAAATAACCGTGAGAAAGTTAGCAGCAGGAACGCAACCTAGCGCGCTATCAAACTCGCCGTATCTCATCGATGTAATGACGTTTATCAGATTAAAGAGATTTATTATAGATTTTACGTGAAATGGTAAAATAATGGTGCTGATACAGATATATATACACACGCTTTTGCACACACACCCACACACACACACACTGTATATATAATATATATTTATATATATATTATATATATATATATATATATATATATATCGACCTGTATATATATATATATATAGATATATATATATACATGGTATATATATATCCTAATATATATATATATATATCTATAATCACTTAAGAAATTGTTCTGTGCATTAATACAATTACTAACAGGAACTCATTGAAACTGGATGGTATCTACCAGGGATATTTATTCAAAAATAAGTTGCAACCTCTCCTGGAGTTAAGTCCTCATTGGCAAGTATGCGTCAATGAGGTCCTGTTAGTAATTGTATTTATACACACACACACACACACAGACATACACACATATATATAGGTAATATTTTAATTTCATATCAATGATAGTACTCGTGTATACAGCAGTATTCGAAGTATAAATCCACCTTTAAAAGTCAGATGTATTTTCTAATGTATTTTTCCTCAACACTGCAATCATTAAATGCCATAATTTATTAATAAATTGCCCAGTATATCTTTTATGATTAACAAATTCACCCTCTTTAGACACCCGGTTTTTACATCTTTTAATTATATTTGCGGAACAAGTTTTCTATTTGTATGGCGTGGGAAGAGGAAAAAAAAACTATAAGGTGGACAATTGGTTAGAAGAAGACGAGTAGAAACACCAAAAAGAGTCAACAGAAGAATGAAGCAAAGGAAGAGATAGTAAGAAAAGGCGGACGAGGAGGCTGGAAGGAAGGGATAGAGGAAGAGGGCTGGGAGAAGCAATAAAGAGTAAGAAGAAGAAGAAGGAGAAGGAGAAGAAGAAGCAACAACAGGAACAGGAAGGGAAAGCAAAGGTTAATACGACAACATTTTCTTTCCCCCTTTTTGCAGCAGGAAAGAGAAATAAGACCCACATGAATTTCAACTCACGTCTCGAGGCTCATTCTTCAAAAGGGGGTTTGAGACCCTGACAGATGGCGGCAGAGGAAGTGACGACCCCCGAGAGGAAATAGGGACCTCGGAGAGGAAACAAGG
>NC_061088.1:7920552-7925552 GCF_015104395.2 Macrobrachium nipponense | reverse complement strand
AGCATTTACTTGCCATCGAAAAGACGGATTCTGGTGGGATAGGACCTGTACAAAGGAATCAAGTTGGAACTACGTTGCTTTTATAAACATTTATGCACCAAATATGCACGAATATATTGTGAAGAATTGAAAATAAACTACTAATTTGGTGGATTTTATAATGCACGCCACGTCGAAGAGTAATTTTTATAGCAAGATTTATCCTCTCTCTCTCTCTCTCTCTCTCTACACACACGCATATACGTCGTAGAATAAATTGTATAACCAACTTTTTCCCTCCCTTCAAAATTCAAGCCCCCCCCCCCCGCCCCCCCCCCCACCCCCCCCCCCCCCCCCCCCGCCCCCCCCCTCTCTCTCTCTCTCTCTACACACACACACACACACACACAAACGTCATAGAATAAATTGTATAGCCAACTTTTTCCACCCTACAAATTTCTAGCCTCTCCCCCCCCTCTCTCTCTCTCTCTCTCTCTCTCTCTCTCTCTCTCTCTCTCTCTCATCACACACGTTATAGAAAAAAGTGTATAACCAATTTCAATTTCTGCCTCCCTTCAAAATTTCACCCCCTCTTCTCTCTCTCTCTCTCTCTCTCTCTCTCTCTCTCTCTCTCTCTCCTGGTATTCCCTCGTCGCCAAATCATCAATTAAAATTGGCATCCGAGGGGAACTGAGGGAGGCTTCTCGTTGAGGCTATGAAGACCATTAAAAAATCTGCTCTCTCATCAAAATACTAAAGAATCTACTTAGCCAATATTAACTGTCACAAAGTACGTCCCCTTGGGCTGATGAAGTGGTTTACTTGGACGAGAGGTAAGGCTTAATGAAATGAATATTCTCGTGTGGCTTTAAATTTCCAAGGTTTGGTATGAGTTTTACCTGGGCTACAACTAAATTTTTTTTATTTTCCTGATTCATAAAGAATTTTGGCATTATGCCAATCACTGGGGCAACTAATGCAATTTAGCGCTGAAACGGAAATTGACAGTAAAAGGTTTGAAAGGTGTAACAGGAAGAAAACCTCTAAGCAGTTGCACTATGAAACAATTGTAAGATGGAAGAAAGAGAATATGATCGGAGGTACAGTAAAAGGAATGGAAGTAGTTGCAGCTAGGGGCCGATGGAACGGACGCTGCAAAGAACGTTCAGTAATGCCTACATTGCACCGAATAAGCTACAACTGAAATGAGCAATCGTTTGCCCAGAGCAGTTGTGGAATCTTCTGATTTCCAAATGTTTAGGAAAAGAGAAAATTAATTTCTGCTCCTTCATATTTATTCATTTATCATAATTTCATCCAATAAATTGTCTCTTTGCAAGATGATTTTCCCTTTGGAGCCTCCCTGGGTGAATAGTTCACGTGTCACAAAACATAAACCACGTAATTATAATTGAGAAATAAAAAAAAATATCAACTCTCAAAGTATGGGTCACATAAGCATAGTAGATTTAAAAACCCACTCAGTAACTGTTTGAAATAAGCAAGACGGGTTAACACGATTTCTAATCTAATACAAATAAGGAGATATGTCATAATCTGACTTATTTTTTTGAAATAAGCAAGACTATTTAACACGATTTCTAATCTAATACAAATAAGGAGATATGTCATAATCTGACTTATTTTTTTGAAATAAGCAAGACTATTTAACACGATTTCTAATCTAATACAAATAAGGAGATATGTCATAATCTGACTTAAAATTATAAACTTTATGGAACTGGAATATAAAATTTAGTCCAATGGTCTAAGCGTTTGGACCTATAAGGTAATTCAACTCTGAAAATAATGCTAAAAAAATTATTAGGGGAGGGTGGGAAGTAAGAAGGAAGAAAGCGAAGATGAACGGGAGTAACGTCTACAGTGCTCCCTGTGAAATGCACTGATGGCACTACTTCCCTAAAGAGACAAAAACTTTAATGTGAATTGAGGAATTAGGTAAAAACATTATCGAATACAAAAATACTAAAACAGTTAAGTATATCTTAGTTTAACCAGACCACTGAGCTGATTAACAGCTCTCCTAGGGCTGGCCCTAAGGATTAGATATTTATCACGTGGCTAGGAACCAATTGGTTACCTAGCAACGGAACCTACAGCTTATTGTGGGATCCGAACCACATTTATATCGAGAAATTCCTATGATTCCTTGTTGGCAGAGCGTGGAATCGAACTTCGGACTACCGAATCGGTAGGCAAGCACGTTAACCAATCGTCCAACGACGAACTACATACAAAAATACTAAAATATATTTAAGAGTCACTTTTAGCACAATGGAAAAATAAATAATAAAATCTTTAGAGATAAAATCGCATTCCCATGGAATAAATTACACTACCCTTAATACAAACACAGTCCTCACAATTGCTGAAGTTCAGAAAGCCGTGAAGTAAAAAATAACACAAGTAGAAGTTATTCACAATCAAAGAAAAACTTCATCGTCAAAAGGAAGTGGTCTATCTGTTGTTGATGATATACTTCTAACGCTCCTTCTTCTTCTTCTTCTTCTTCTTCTTCTTCTTCCTGCTAGTTTTCACAAAGAGTGAAACCAAGTCACAGAAAAAAATAAGAATAAAAAATAATAATTTGAACAAAAGCACAAGCAATCTGACTAGAAGCGCTCCCTTGGTTACGCCTTACTTTGATAATTGCAGTTTTCATTTACATCGAAAACCTTTTGATGATGCTTAATTTTTTTTTTTTTTAACTAGAGTCTTATCCTGCCGCGAGAACAACTGGGCTAGCCCCTCCCCTGCCCCTTTCCAAGATACACCTCGCCCCCTACCCACCAATCTCCATTTCTCTCCCAACCCACTGACTCGTCTTTACTCATAAATACTCTTGACTGCTCCTTCTCTTGAAGGCGCTGATGAAGGCGAGGAGGAGGAGGAGGAGGAGGAGGGAGGAGGAGTAGGAGGAGGAGAGGGAAGGAGGAGAGGGGAGGAGTTAGGAGGATTGCAGATCTTCAGAGCAAGAAGCCAAGAGGCTGCGAGAGCCACAGAGTGGGTGTGATCTATTTTACCTGGCGCTAAGTCCACCTCTTGAGAGGAAATCTGCTTTCTTTTTGTTTATATACTTTTCTTAGTAAACGTTATCTTTTTTCGCTTACCCGGGGAGTAAGCCTACAAACTATTAGTTACTGTTGTTGCTGTTCTTGTTTGGGGTTTAAGAAAGGTCTACGGAAGAGACTAAAAAGGTCTGAAAAAGGTGTTTCGCGTTGAGTTAAAGATGCAGGAATATTAAGAAATGGTATTTGCGATTTATTCATTCGAAAAAAATGTAACAAAATAAATATTGTGCACGTCAAACAGTATGGGAAAATTATTTCCAATAAAATAACGTATTTGATTTAATTTTCGTTGGTGAAACATGGATCTACTTGACCTTAGAGTTTACCATATTCTGATTTATTTGGTGCACTGAATTTAGTCTATGTTTCTATTATGAGTAATAATTACGAAGACCCTCACTTCATGTTAAGTTAGGAATATAATGTTTGCATCTTACGAGTGAGGGGAAAAAATCTCGCACGTGTCCCGAGTAAGCTAGAGGATGGATCACGCCTTGTTTAAACTTTGAAGGGAATAAATTTGCCTGTTTTCATACTGGTTTAAAACGATATCTTGATAAGATTGTAATTTTGTTTAACTACGAGGAAAATATATATCTTTTTCTTTTTGCATAAACAGTAACAAAATTCAGACTTTACTAACAATGCCTTTCCATTAACGTAAAGTATGTCCGCTACGAAATGCACAACTATTTCTGTAAACTACAGGAGAAAATATTCGGTCCGCGGAATTTCGGCTACTTCATCAAGAATGCATCCATATTCCCAGCTCATGTTCTAAATCGCGTGCTACACTTCTTGCTAAATTAAGGATATACACATTACATAACTGTTTTACTTTAAGAAATTGAAAAGTCAATATAATAACAATATTTTCATTACACTCTAACCCCATAATACATGAGGGTTGGTGATTTTTTTTTAGATTTAAAAAAAAATAAATAAATAAAAATCAGTTATTTATTTGATTTTTTATTTATTTGGTTTTTTGATTTGTTAGATTTTTTTTCAATTCTTTTTTTCCTCAAAACGTATTTTATGACAGAATTACTATTGATTCATCTTTTAGGTTTCCAGTTCTGTCCTAGAGTTATGCACTTGCCATTTTTTTTCGTATCAAAATAAATAGAAGCAGAAAAGTTATGCTTAAGTTTTTATAAACACCCAAACCATATTTTTCAATTTGTTTGCTTTCAAATAAAAAAAAATATAATTAAAAAAAATTAATGAAAAAATGAATGATTTGATCACTTGATTAAATCAAACATTTAATCATTGCCAACCATGATGCATAAGGACAACAAATTTTGTGATTTCTAAAAAGAATCAATTTCCTCTCCTTTCACTGAGTTTCCGGAAACCCTCTCGACTCTGGTTCAGGCTGAAAACGCAAAGGACGTTCACTCAATGGCGCCTGGTGTACATTCACCTTTAATCGGCAAACTGAAAGAGATCATTACGACCACAGGCGTTCCTTTGATGGTTGACTGAATATGAGAAGGATAGAAAAATATTTCACGTAATGGAGAATGGTAAATACGTTCCGTTGCCCTTATGTTGGCCTTAAAAAAAGGGTCAGAGCAGAAACTATATGAGCTCAAGATTTGCAACATATTAGACGCAACAGAGTCGATTAAAAAAAAAAAAAACTTTTTCTATGCCAGGAAGTTTATAATTTCATGGACCTTATCGTGACCTTAACTTACAGTTTCATGGACCTTATCACGACCTTAAATTACAGTTTCTTGGACCTTATCGTGACCTTAGCAAGTTTGAAACATGCTGATGATAGGAGGCGGCTGAATGAATGGTAAACAAAAACCCTTTTATCAATGAAGCTGTGATGTTTATAGTTTCACTGAAATCAGAGTGACCTTAAAAATAGTCAAATATTTTTACGATAATAGGCCAGTGAATGAGAAGCAAATA
>NC_061088.1:7915552-7918052 GCF_015104395.2 Macrobrachium nipponense | reverse complement strand
TATTTTTTTTTGAGTTTTCATTTCAAATTCATTCCCAGTCATCGCATTTATGACCCAACTGGATCCAAAGGAATATTTTCTTTTAAGTTAGAATTCTTATTCCTAACGATGGACGAGTCTACAAGACAAACATCTAATGATAAAAATCACTCGCAAGTAAAATCATAATTCACACACACACACACCACACACACACACACACACACACACCCAAACACATATATATATATATATATATGCAGGAAGGTTGGGGCATCTGGAACGCCGTAGATTTAATATAAATAGGATGGAGAAAAGCCAGCGTAGCATCATACATGTATTTTCCAAATTTTCGAGACTTTGGGTCTCATCATCAGGGCTGTAAAATATACAAATATACAAATTTTTTTTTAGTTCATTTTCTAAATTATTATATTTAACTTTTATGTTGTTGCATTTTTATTAATATTAATACCAGAGTCTTTTTTAATTTGTATATTTTGTATATTTTACAGCCCTGATGATGAGATCCAAAGTCTCGAAAATTTGGAAAATAAATGTATGATGCTACGCTGGCTTTCTCCATCCACTATTTATATTATATATATATATATATAATATAAATATATAAATATATATATATATATATATATATATATATATATATATATATATATATATAACAGCAGGAAAATCGTTGACAAAACATTCAGGAGTCCCAGGAAGTCAACATTCTAATAAACATATTTTATTTATAAGAAACGTTTCATGTTGCTTCAAGACGTCATCAGTCTGCAAAAATTAAAAGTTTATTTTATAATAAAATGCAAGATAAAAGCACAAATTATTATCCCAAAAAATCAGCTAAAATTAAATAGTTCAAAACTTTAAATTGACCAGACATTTATATATCCTTGCAAGCACCAAGGAAGAAATAAAAACCTCCCCGTTTCCACGTATCAATGCTTCGACAAAAGCAGAAGGCAAGCAGGCAAGCACGCTCGCCTTACCTCTCGTTTTCTTTTGAAGTCAAAAGCAAACGCCAAAGCATTCGTTGTTTCCCCCAACTTTTGATGTCTGGGCTGTTGTTGTTTTTCCTGTTAATATCGAGCGGTGTCTTTCATTATGTTTCAAACGAGACAAACCTCAACTCAGACATTCAGTTTCACCGGACGATATCAAGGAGATTATTTCCCGTTTTCTTTTAGTGGTGCAGTTAACTGAATGGAGAAAACTTACTTCCCGTTTTCTTTCAGTGTTGCAGTTGAAGGAAGAAGACTTACTACCCGGTTTCTTTCAGTGTTGTTGTAGTTAACTGAATCAAGTAAGATTGACTTCCCGTTTTCTTCCAGTTTTGTAGTTAACTGAATCAAGTAAGAGGGACTTCCCGTTGTCTCCCACTGTTGTAGTTATTTAAATCAAGTAGATTTACTCCATTTCTTTCAGTGTTGTTGTAGAATAACAGATTTTCTTCATTTTCTTTCAGTATTGTCGTGATTTAAATGAATCAGCCTTACTCCGTTTTCTTTCAGTGTTGTAGTTAACTGAATCATCTACTAGGCTCACTTTCCCGTTTTCTTTCAGTGTGTTGCAGTCTGCCTTCCAGGACTACAAACGATGTAATTTTAGAGGCGATTTGATTATTTTCCCATTCTAAGATCACGTTCTTCTTCTTATCAGACCCCGATAAGATAAACAAATTAAGTGAATAAATCTTGACTGAACGGAACAAGCTCTATATATACAGTCTATCGACTGTAGGCAAACAAAAAACAAACACATATACAAAAAAATAAAAAAACAAGCTCTATGCATCCCCAACTTTCTATGCTATCCACAAGTCTATCAATCGACTGTCAGCAAACAAAAGCAAACACATAATACAAAGAGATAAACAAAGAACAAGCTCAATATCCCAACTATCTATGCTACCCACACGTCTATATTCGACTGTCATAAAAAAAAAAAAAAAAAAAAAACAAGCTCTATATCCCAACTTTCTATGCTATCCACAAGTCTATCAAACGACTGCAGGCAATCAAAAAACAAACAAATATACAAAGAAATAAACAAAGAACAAGTTCTATATATCCCCAACTTTCTATGCTATCCACACTATTCATCGAATGTAGGCAAACAAGCACATACAAACAAACAAACAAATAAACAAGTGAAAGGAAAAACGAATACCCCAAACATTTCACAACTGCCCCGACCACGTCTAAAACACAGACCGAAATGTATCGTTGCTCATTTCCAAAACAAACCTTTGGCTGGCAGATCAAGATATTCCCCCCGGGGTGACAGGAGGGCGAAATAAAAGGGAGGGAGAGAGAGAGAGAGAGAGAGAGAGAGAGAGAGAGAGAGAGAGGTGGAGCTGGGGCGTAAGGAGTAGAGTAGAGTAGAGTACAGCATAGAGAGAGACGGGGGAGGCGAACGGCACCGGAGAGAGAGAGAGAGAGAGAGAGAGAGAGAGAGAGAGAGAGAGAGAGAGAGGAACGAAGGAAAAGGAGAGAGAGAG
>NC_061088.1:7908052-7910552 GCF_015104395.2 Macrobrachium nipponense | reverse complement strand
TTACTTTCAATATGGCATACAGCTAGAGAGAGGTAGAAGGCAGTTTGGAAAAGTGAGGTTTATGATTTTTTAAATCCGGACGAAGATTCAGGTTATGAAGAATGATTTGAAATTGTTTTGATAAATAAATATTATAATGATATACAAAATTTCTGGGAAATATGGTTTATAAATTTTGGCGATAGTTATATTATGGAACAGAACATTTGAATTCTTTTACATCTATTGAAATCTGAAAATAAACATTGTATGTTATAATGATACACAAAAATCTGGGAAATATGGTTTATAAATTTTGGTGATAGTTATATTATGAAAAAAAAAAGCATTTGAATTCTTATACATAAATTCTATTGAAAACTGAAAAATAAACATTGTATATTACAATGATACACAAAATCTGGGAAATATGGTTTATAAAATTTGGTAATAGATATGTTATGAAATCAAAAGTTTGAATTCTTATATACAAAATCTATATTGAAAATTATGAAATAGTCGACCAAAAATTGTATAAGAAAAAATATGGTTTATAAATTTTGGTATAAGTTATGCTATGAAACAAAAAGTTTGAATTCTTATACATAAAACCTATTGAAAATAATAAAATATTCTACCAAAATTTTTTAATAAAAAATTTCTGGGAAATGTGGTATATAAATTTTGGTAATAGTTATTATGAAACCAAAAGTTTGAATTCTTATACACGAAATCTATTGAAAATTATAAAATATTTTGACCATAAATCTTTTAATAAATTGTGACTTGTAACTCATTTGAAAGGTAAATACTTCTACTATGATGATTTTATAAATCTTATAGTAAATATGGCTTCTAAATTTTGGTTTAAATCTACTATGAAACAATAAATTTTAATTTTTACAAAGCATAATTTTAACGGGGATGAAATGTTTATAAATTTTGATAAACATTCTGGTATGTAAAATCGATTTACAAGTGTTTTAGAAAACTCAAAATTATACATTATAATGACATAAAATTCCTCGGAAATATGGCTTCAAAATGTTCTAATGAATTTTATAATGAAATAACGAGTTTGAAACGTTTAACAAAAACTTCTGGTCAGAAAAAAATTATTTTTAAGTGTTTTAGAAAGCCCAAAGTTAGATACAATATTGATATATAAAAAAAAATAGAATTTTTTTTCGAAATATCTCTTCTAAATTTTGGTATAAATTCTATGATGAAATAATCAGTTAATTTAATTTTAAAAAATAGATTGAAAATCATACAAAAAAACTTCTAAGATTATTTTTGAATTGTTTAGACAAATAAAAAAAAAAAACTTTTTAGGGATTGTATTAACCTGTCTTAGTTAAATCCAAAAATCTTGAATTTCCCTAATATTATTTACAAAGCTTTAAACTGTATTTAGAATAGGATATCGAATTCAGGCCAAAGACCAAGCAATGGGACCCACGAAGTCCTGACAGTAAGAAAGTTTGAAAGGCTTAACAGGAGAAAAACCTTGCAATATGCAACAATTGTTAGTGGTTGGAAAATCAGGTGGAAGGAAGAGAATATGAACAGAGGTACAGTAAAAGGAATGAAAGAGGTTGCAGCAAGGGGCCGGAGGGACGTAAGGTGCACTGACGGCGCTACCCCGGTACGGGATTTTAATATTTAATTCAGTAAGTTATTGAGAAGAAAAATTCTACTTTTTTTTTCCCCCGGTTGTACTTGTATTCAAATAGTGTTTTGAATTCCCCTCAGGGACTAACGTTCGGAGAATAGGAGGAAGGGACCCCTTTCTGCGTGTCATCTTCTAATAACTGGAATCAAAGCCATCTGGAGATCACATAGGGTGAGGGATGTGCTCTCTCTCTCTCTCTCTCTCTCTCTCTCTCTCTCTCTCTCTCTCTCTCTCTCTCTCTCTCTTTCTCTCTCTCTAACAAAAACCCTTCAGACATCACACAGGGAGAAGGACGCTCTCTCTATCTCTAACAAAACCCTATAGGCATCATATGGGGCGTAGGATGTGCTCTCTCTCTCTCTCTCTCTCTCTCTCTCTCTCTCTCTCTCTCTCTCTCTCTCTCTCTCTAATTCTGTAGGGTCGTCTTTTCCTGCCTTTATTTTGCTCAGTCTCTTCTGCTTTATTTCGAAGCCTACTTCTATAGCTCGTTCATTTATTTAAAGAATTTCCTACTCTGCCTTTTTCTGAATTTAATATCCAGTCCCCCATCTCATTCCCCACCTGCCTCTCTCTCTCTCTCTCTCTCTCTCTCTCTCTCTCTCTCTCTCTCTCTCTCTCTCTCTCTCAATCTAGGCATTGCAGGCCCCTCCGCAAAACATCTGTATAACCAGACGATGAACCATCCCCAAATTTAACAGCTAGTAAACGTCACAGACAAACGTTTGAAAAGGATAAATACAAAAATATGCAGGGTAAAAGTTTCAGACGTCTAAATATGGCTGGATATTATAAGCCAAATACCCTAGAGGCCTTAGAGGTATCAAAGAAAAAAAAAATCAATCGTTA
>NC_061088.1:7884207-7907552 GCF_015104395.2 Macrobrachium nipponense | reverse complement strand
CTTGCCTGTATCTACACTTTGTCTTAATAATATTGCAAGTGGCTTTGCGATAGAATGAACTACTTTCTTTAACAAAATAGGCAGGGACTCCCATCCGGCCCTGCAGCAGCTCCATTTTTAATTTCATTAATTGCCTGCACAATATCAGCTTCATTAAGTTCTATGTCAGCTAAATATTCACTATTTTCGTCCCTTACTTTCTATATCATTATCTTTCATTATCTATCTAGGGGTGAATTCTCTCTTATATCGTTCTGCCAGTATGTTGCAAATTTCCCTTTTTTTCATTCGTTAATCTCCCTTCAATTCTCAGAGGGCCTATTTCTATTCTTCTTTTATTCATCTTCTTCGCATATGAGTATAATAGTTTGGGTTTTGCTTGATATTTAATAGGGTTTTTTTCTTCCAAGTCCCGTTTTTCATTTTCTTTTGATTGTATAATCTTTTGTTCTGCATTTTCTATCTTACTTTTTAGTTCTATAACTTTCCATGCATTTTTTCTTTTGCAAGACCTTTTTTCCACTTTCTGATTTTCTGGAACAAGATCCTTCTGTCTCTTGGTATGCATGAATGATGTTTACTTTTCTTCTTCGGTATATATTTATCCACTATTTTCTCCAATATTTTATATAATATCTCCGTATTTACCCTTATGTCATCACTTACGAAAATGTTATCCCAATCTTTGTTTAATTCTTCATTAATTTCTGACCATTTTATATTTTTACTGTAGAAGTTGTATTTTTCCATATCCTTCCCACTTTTTCATTTCTTGCATATCTCTATTTTCACTTGCTTTGGAATGAACCTGTTAATTCTATGACATTATGATCTGAAATACTCGCATTATAAACTATTATTTCTTTAACATAATTCATCTCGTTTCACAAATACTAGGTCTAAAGTATTCTTTCTTGTTGGCAGGTGATTTATTTGTTGAATGTTGTATTCTAGTAGCATATCTAATAGCTTTTTCAAATTGCCTCTTATCTTCTGCACTACTATTACTCTCTTTTTTATATGTATAAGTACAACCACAGTCTCCTATTCGTTCTTTCCATTCTACGAAAGGAAAGTTGAAGTCACCAGATAGGAGAATAGTCCCAGTCCTTGTGATTTCTACATATATCATCAATTTTTCAATTATTAAGTCAAACTCTTTAGTATTAGGAGGTCTATATATTACTATGTTCATCAATTTTTCAGATTCAGAGGAGAGAGAGAGAGAGAGAGAGAGAGAGAGAGAGAGAGAGAGAGAAGGCAGGGTGTCTTCAATATCATTCGTTGATCTTGCCCCCCCCCCACCCCCCACCCCCACCCCCCGTGTGTTTTGCTTCCAGCGTAAGCGCATGAAGCCGCCTTCCTCCAACAGCCAATTATTTTCCTCCTCCTCCTCCTCCTCCTTTCCTTGGCCTCCTCCTTCCACAACCTTCCATTCTTCTTCTTCTCCTAGTTCTGTCTACCTTTTCCCTCCCTGTTGCACCATCTAAATAAATTCTGTGCTTTACTCTTTCGCTCTCTTTTACTCTATTATCTCTCCTCCTCTCTCTCTCTCTCTATCTCTCTCATCTATCTCTCTTCTCTCTCTCTCAAAACAATTCTTTCGTTTTATTCTGTACCGTCTCTTACTCTCTCCTCTTCTTCCTTCAGTACATACTCTCCAATGCCAGCCTCTCTCTCTCTCTCTCTCTCTCTCTCTCTCTCTCTCTCTCCGTCGTTCCTTCCTCAACAATTTTTCTTTTGCTCTACTCTTTTCCTCTCTTACTCTACGTTCTCTTCCACTTCCTTCCAACTCGATCCTCTCCAGTTATTGCTTTTGCCCCCCCCCCCCCCCCCCCCACCTTCTCTCTCTCTCTCTCTCTCTCTCTCTCTCTCTCTCTCTCTCTCTCTCAAGCAATTCATTGCTTTAATATCCGCTCTGCATTGCATTCTCTCTCTCTCTCTCTCTTTTAATATATTACCTTCTTTTTCTCTCTCACTTAAACGTTTTTTTCAAAGACTTTCCTTCATTCTCTCTCTCTCTCTCTCTCTCTCTCTCTCTCTCTCTCTCTCTCTCTCTCTCTCAAGCAATTCTTTGCTTTCATGTCCTCGATCTGCATTGCATTCCCTTTCTCTCTCTTAATCGATTTTTCCCCATCTGTCTGTCTGTCTGTCTGTCTGTCTGTCAAGCAGTTCTTTGCTTTAACCTAGCTCTGCACTTCCTTCTCTTTCTCTCTCTTAATCGATTGTTTTTCCCATCCATCTCTCTCTCTCTCTCTCTTCTCTCCTCTACACTCTCTCCTCATCTCCTCTCTCTCTCTCTCTCTCTTCCCCAATACACAATCGCCTCTGGCTTGCTTTGATTTACCCCACTTCGATCAAGTCAGCGTCCGTGGGGATTTATTTTTGTCTTTTCCAGCTGTTTACCAAAACTGCGTCTTAATATCTTTTTCTTCCAATCCAGGAAAACTTCTCGCTTCGTCTCTCGTGCTTGCTGAAGAAGCAGGAAAGGCAAAGATGTTTTTAAAAACTATTTTTAAAATCTGCAGTGCGAAGCTTGCAGGATTTTTTTTTTTTTTTTTTTTTTTTTTTTTAAAGCAATAAGTTTGAGGACAATGTGAAAGATTAATTTTGTCGTTGATGCTTAGGAAGTCGAACTTCTTTCTTACAGCGAATCCAGGGAAATGAATTTGCGGAACGGAATGGAGATGAGAGAGAGAGAGAGAGAGAGAGAGAGAGAGAGAGAGAGAGCTAAATCAACATAAACGTCTTGATAATTTTTTTTTTTTTAGCCACTTTCCCAAACACTACGACCTCAACGTGAAGTCGTTACTAAGAAAGAATGCAATGAATTTAGACTACAAAAAGGAGTGACATTACCTGATGGCATAAGGCCCTTCCCCATCCACAACCCACCCCCCTCCCCCACCCCCCCTAATCTGGCGCCACAGTCTTCTTCTTCTTCTTCTTCTTCTTCTTCTTCTTCTTCTTCTTCCGAGATCATTTTTCCCTTCCATTCTAATCTTCATTTCCATCCTCGTCCTAAGATTCATCTGCTTGATGCTCTCCCGTTACCTTCCGCTCTCCTTGGGTATCCTTCAAATCTCGATCGTTCGCGATCTTTTACCGAAGGATATCACCGGTGGGGATCCCCTTTAACCAGTAGGATTTCAAACTCCTCCAAGCCAATGCAATTTCGTATTTAAATCTAACCTGATCCTGCCGCGTTGGAGTGTACGTACGTATAATACGTAAGTTCCTGCCTGGGGTTTTATCTAAAGCGTTTGTCATTTGGTATAAGAGAGAGAGAGAGAGAGAGAGAGAGAGAGATAGAGAGAGAGAGAGAGAGAGAGAATGGGTGGTTCATGTTTTCACACATATACACAAGGAGAACGCATATATTTTAGTGTGTGTGTGTGTGTGTGTGTAGAGAGAGAGAGTTACGAGGATTAGGATGTCTCAAAGACTTGTTAGTCCATCCGAGGAGACATCATGTGCTCACTTATCTCTAGGAGCAGAGAGAGAGAGAGAGAGAGAGAGACGAGAGAGAGAGAGAGAGAGAGAGAGAGAGAGAGAGAGAATAATCTCACAAATCTGTCACGGAGAGAGAGAGAGAGAGGAGAGAGAGAGAGAGAGAGAGAGAGAAATCCACAAAAACATGAATGAACTGACACTTCCAGAAAACGAGGTTATATATATCATCCACTCCCCAGTACTCCCAGAGACAAGAGCGAAGGAGCAGAAGAAACAGCATGAGCGCGCGGCGGGGGGGTGGGGGGTGGGGCGGGGGGGTATTGTAGGTGTAGTACGTGAGTAGTAGATGGGGCATAAAAACGCCCCCGAGGCATACGAGATCCTTCTCCTAATCCCTTCATTTCCTATTCTCCCTCCTCCTTCCGTAGGCCTACTAAGTGTCACTAGGCTCCTCCTTCATGTGCTCCTAACGACGTCTCGAGTCTCGGGGGTGGATGTGGGTGGGATACTCCTCTTCGTTCCGACTTCTTCTTTTTTTTTCCTCCTTCGTGTCTCATGGCTGGAGCCATTCATATTCCTCGAAAAGGAGGCATTTCCATTTACCGTCGGCCTCCTCACCGTATTCTTGCAAGGCTCGGCGGGATACGGTCTTAATCCCACCAAATCTTTGCCATCAGTGGCTGCATAAACTTCTTGGTGGAGTCTTGTCTTCGTTACGCGATTTCTCAAGCTTCTCTGGATCTCTATCTCTTTTTTAATTTCTTTCTTTTTTAATCGCCTGGTCATTATTCTTATCCATTTCTGAAAGCTGAGTGAACGGTAATCTCCATCTCTCTCTCTCTCTCTCTCTCTCTCTCTCTCTCTCTCTCTCTCTCTCTCTGCAGTGCTTGAGTTTAAATCCTACTAAGTAAGGAAGAGTGGTTTCATTTACTTTCTCATCTGGATACTGGCTGCAGTGGTTAAGAGCATTTTTTTTCTCAAAAGAATTGAGGATATGCATAAACTCTCTCTCTCTCTCTCTCTCTCTCTCTCCTTCGGTCTCTCTCTCTCATCTCTCTCTCTCTCAATCTCAACCCTCCCCCTCCCCCTCTCCTCTCTCTCTCTCACCTTAACAAAGTATATGATGGGCAGAGGTAAATAGGATGGTATTTAACTCTGATAAATTTGAATCAATAAATTATGGAGACAGAGAAGGAAAGCTATATGCATATAGGGGACCATAATAATGACAATCACAAATAAGGAAGCAGTTAAAGACCTTGGTGTGATGATGAATAGGAACATGTTATGCAATGATCAAATAGCCATTCTGTTGGCAAAATGTAAAGCAAAAAATGGGAATGTTGTTACGGCACTTCAAAACAAGAAAAAGCTGAACAAAACATGATTATGCTTTATAAAACATATGTTCGTGAGTCCACTTGAATATTGCAATATGATATGGTACCCACACTATCAAAAGGATATTGCACAAATAGAGAGTGTACAAAGGTCCTTTACAGCTAGAATAGAAGAAGTTAAGGACCTAGACTACTGGGAAAGACTACAGATCCTTAAAATTAATATAGTCTATATAAAGGAGAAGAGGAAACGCTACATGATAATTCAGGCATGGAAACGGACGATAGAAGGAATAACAGAAAATATCATGGAACTAAAAATATCAGAAAGAGCAAGCAGAGTAGATTAATAGTGCCCAAACTATACCAGGAAAAATAAGGAAAGCACACAGGACATTAATCCACTACGCACCAGCATCGATAATGCAGCGTCTATTCAATGCGTTGCCAGCTCATCTGAGGAATATATCAGGAGTGAGCGTAGATGTGTTTAAGAATAAGCTCGACAAATATCTAAACTGCATCCCAGACCATCCAAGATTGGAAGATGCAAAATATACCGGAAGATGTATACTAGCAACTCTCTGGTAGAACATTAGAGGCGCCTCACACTGAGGGACCTGGGGCAACCCGAACGAACTGTAAGGTCTGTAAGGTAAGGTCTCTCTCTCTCTCTCTCTCTCTCTCTCTCTCTCTCTCTCTCTCTCTGTAATATATACATCCGTATAACCATGAGAATAATTCATAGGAAACAGCTAAAAAAAAAAGGACATCTTGAGCTTGAGAAATAGTTGTGGTGACTAATAATACAGTCTCTCTCTCTCTCTCTCTCTCTCTCTCTCTCTCTCTCTCTCTCTGCCTAATGTATATATATATATATATATATATATATATATATATATAAATATATATATATATATATATACATATATATACATGGTATATATATATACATGTATATATATATATATATATATATATATATATATACTAGATATAACTATATAATATATATATACAATACTATACATATATATATAAAATCACGAAAATAATTCATAATTTGATTGCCCAAAAACGGAAATCTTGAGGTTACCTAGAACAAGAAAAATCCTTATGGAGATATATATATACCCCCCCCCACTCTCTCTCTCTCTCTCTCTCCTCTCTCTCTCTACTCTCTCTCTCTCAACACACACACAAGAATCATTTACAGTTAACATCTCAACACCAAGGACATTTCCCAAAGGGTAAGAACTCCAGCAAAGGCAAACCAGCAAACGAAGCACCAGCGAGACTAATGTTTATGAGCAAACTCTTCCCCCGGATCAAACTATGACAGGAGTGGGGGGGGTGGGGTGAGGTGGGGGTTGGGGGGAGAAGCAGCCATTAGGCGCGCATCTCCCGCTGGCTTTGAGATAGCTGCTGTTGCTTGCGTTTCCGAGCGCGATAAAAAAAAAAAAGATTAGGATGTGAAAAGGACTTGACTGCCTTCCTTGATCGCTGGCTTGAAATACGAGGATTATTAAATCGAGCGTCTCAGCGGTTAGCGACTGCGGCAGGTATTCAAAGCGAGGAGGTTTATAGGTACTCGAAATCGTAGTCCTTTTTCAAAAAGGTTTAGGTGAGAGTTAAGCGAGACTGCTTGATACCAAAACTAAGCTTCCGTATTTGATTCATTAAAATGAAGCTGAAGTGTTTTTGGAAGTGGAATATGAAATAAGAGGTCAGATTTAAGTGCTTAGATAGCTCCGTAGGAACCGAGTTCTTTTTTTTAAAAAAGGGGAAAAAGGGGCTTAGAGGGAATAAAAAGTGAGTCTGCCTGAATTGTGAACTGCATTCTTGATAATGAAACCCATAAGATTCATATTCCCAGTTCATTCTAATAACCCTTTGCATCTCGGCTTAATCGAAAGAGATATAATACCAACCACCCCGATAAGGCCTGGTTCCGGACATATATATGTGTGCGTGTGTGATTGTTTGTTTGTTATCATTATGGCATTTTTACGTTGCATGAACCAGTATGGTTATTCAGCAACGGGACCAACGGCTTGACGTGACTTCCGAACCACGTCGAAAGTGAACTTCTATCACCAGAAATAAACATCTCTCACTTCTCAATGGAATGCCCGAGAATCGACCTCGCAGACACCGAGGTGGCACGCCAACACCGTACCGACCACGCCACTGAGGCGCGTGCGTGTGATTGTGAGCGCACGAGAGAGAGAGAGAGAGAGAGAGAGAGAGAGAGAGAAGTAGAACATTTCAAAAGCTCCCACATAACAGGCAAATCCGAATTATTTTCCACGCTCCAGGAAGGAGAATTTCCTTCAGTTTGTATTTCCGCATCCTTTGCCTCCCATAACGATCAGAATCACAGCCCTATTACTTCCGGCATGCCCGAATCACCGCCCTGATTTATGCCCCGGAAATCGCCGAAAAATAAAGGTAAAATGTCTTGAGACTTTACTTTCAATATGGCATACAGCTAGAGAGAGGTAGAAGCAGTTGGAAAAAAGTGAGGTTTATGATTTTTTAAATCCGGACGAAGATTCAGGTTATGAAGAATGATTTGAAATTGTTTTGATAAATAAATATTATAATGATATACAAAATTTCTGGGAAATATGGTTTATAAATTTTGGCGATAGTTATATTATGGAACAGAACATTTGAATTCTTTTACATAAAATCTATTGAAATCTGAAAATAAACATTGTATGTTATAATGATACACAAAAATCTGGGAAATATGGTTTATAAATTTTGGTGATAGTTATATTATGAAAAAAAAAAAGCATTTGAATTCTTATACATAAATTCTATTGAAAACTGAAAAATAAACATTGTATATTACAATGATACACAAATCAAAAGTTTGAATTCTTATATACAAAATCTATATTGAAAATTATGAAATAGTCGACCAAAAATTGTATAAGAAAAAATATGGTTTATAAATTTTGGTATAAGTTATGCTATGAAACAAAAAGTTTGAATTCTTATACATAAAACCTATTGAAAATAAATAAAATATTCTACCACCAAAAATTTTTTAATCAAAAAATTTCTGGGAAGGAAATGTGGTATATAAATTTTGGTAATAGTTATTATGAAACCAAAAGTTTGAATTCTTATACACGAAATCTATTGAAAATTATAAAATATTTTGACCATAAATCTTTTAATAAATTGTGACTTGTAACTCATTTGAAAGGTAAATACTTCTACTATGATGATTTTATAAATCTTATAGTAAATATGGCTTCTAAATTTTGGTTTAAAATCTACTATGAAACAATAAATTTTAATTTTTACAAAGCATAATTTTAACGGGGATAAAATGTTTATAAATTTTGATAAACATTCTGGTATGTAAAATCGATTTACAAGTGTTTTAGAAAACTCAAAATTATACATTATAATGACATAAAATTCCTCGGAAATATGGCTTCAAAATGTTCTAATGAATTTTATAATGAAATAACGAGTTTGAAACGTTTAACAAAAACTTCTGGTCAGAAAAAAATTATTTTTAAGTGTTTTAGAAAGCCCAAAGTTAGATACAATATTGATATATAAAAAAAATAGAATTTTTTTTCGAAATATCTCTTCTAAATTTTGTATAAATTCTATGATGAAATAATCAGTTAATTTAATTTTAAAAAATAGATTGAAAATCATACAAAAAAACTTCTAAGATTATTTTTGAATTGTTTAGACAATTAAAAAAAAAAACTTTTTAGGGATTGTATTAACCTGTCTTAGTTAAATCCAAAAATCTTAAATTTCCCTAATATTATTTACAAAGCTTTAAACTGTATTTAGAATAGGATATCGAATTCAGGCCAAGACCAAGCAATGGGACCCACGAAGTCCTGACAGTAAGAAAGTTTGAAAGGCTTAACAGGAGAAAAACCTTGCAATATGCAACAATTGTTAGTGGTTGGAAAATCAGGTGGAAGAAGAGAATATGAAGCAGAGGTACAGTAAAAGGAATGAAAGAGGTTGCAGCAAGGGGCCGGAGGGACGTAAGGTGCACTGACGGCGCTACCCCGCTACGGGATTTTAATATTTAATTCAGTAAGTTATTGAGAAGAAAAATTCGACTTTTTTTTTCCCCGGTTGTACTTGTATTCAAATAGTGTTTTGAATTCCCCTCAGGGACTAACGTTCGGAGAATAGGAGGAAGGGACCCCTTTCTGCGTGTCATCTTCTAATAACTGGAAATCAAAAGCCATCTGGAGATCACATAGGGTGAGGGATGTGCTCTCTCTCTCTCTCTCTCTCTCTCTCTCTCTCTCTCTCTCTCTCTCTCTCTTTCTCTCTCTCTAACAAAAACCCTTCAGACATCACACAGGGAGGGAAGGAAGGACGCTCTCTCTATCTCTAACAAAAAACCCTATAGGCATTTCATATGGGGCGGCGTAAGGATGTGATCTCTCTCTCTCTCTCTCCTCTATCTTCTCTCTCTCTCTCTCTTCGCGCTCTCTCTCCTCTCTCTCTAATTCTGTAGGGTCGTTTTTCTTTTCCTGCCTTTATTTTGCTCAGTCTCTTCTGCTTTATTTCGAAGCCTACTTCTATAGCTCGTTCATTATTTAAAGAATTTCCTACTCTGCCTTTTTCTGAATTTAATATCCAGTCCCCCATCTCATTCCCCCCACCTGCCTCTCTCCTCTCCTCTCTCTCTCTCTCTCCTTACTCTCTCTCTCTCTCTCTCTCTCTCTCTCAATCTAGGCATTGATTGCAGGCCCCTCCGCAAAACATCTGTATAACCAGACGATGAACCATCCCCAAATTTAACAGCTAGTAAACGTCACAGACAAACGTTTGAAAAGGATAAATACAAAAATATGCAGGGTAAAAGTTTCAGACGTCTAAATATGGCTGGATATTATAAGCCAAATACCCTAGAGGCCTTAGAGGTATCAAAGAAAAAAAAAATCAATCGTTAGATACACAAGGACGTAAGAAACGTTGCTAAGAGTTCTAGTACATTTCACGCATGGAAAACGTTAAAGAATACGAAAAATAATATTAAAAAATATGGATATTTTCAAAGCAGTGCACGCGAAAATGAAAGCATGCCAATTTGAAAGGTTAGTTAGAAAAAAATAATCGGAATCGTATTTGACACAGCTATTGGCAAAACATTTCAAAGAAATGCATTAGGAGATATACATATGTAAGTAAGCGTCCTTAAGCAGTGCAAACGACGATGAAAGTATGTCATTTCGATACGTTAATTGAAAAATAAGAACGCGGACATCTTAATGTAAACAGCTATTGGCAAAACATTTCAAAGTCTTGGTATGCACACTACATGCCAATTTTATTTGGCCCTTGTGATAAGTTAGCTGAACAAATCATGGGTATATTGTAAACAGCTACTGGTAAAACATTTCCAAGTCTGGGTATGAACACTACATGCCCAACGTTTTATTTACCCATTGTGAAACGACAGCTGGAAAAAAAATCATGGATATATTGTAAACAGCAACTGGGAAAACACTTCCAAGTCTGGGCATGAACACTACATGCCAAACGTTTCATTGGCCCCTTGTGAAACGCCAGCTAAAAAAATAAATCATGGATATCTTACTGTATACAGCTATTGGCAAAACATTTCAAAGTCTGTGCATACCAGAATATACCAAACGTTTTCTCTCTCCCCCTTTAACACTTGACAAATCCAATGAATATTCAGATGTATGTTAATTACTTAAGAGAACAGCCCCTCCCCCCACCCTTTTCAGTATTCCCAACTCGGGGACGAACATCTTTAGGACAAGCAAGACAAATGATTTCACTTTCTTAAGGACTTGATGAAAAAATTTGAGCCGTAGATCATAATTCATAAGTGCTCGTCATTAGCTCTGTAATTCCATTATTAAAACAACAGCACGCAGAGGAAGTTGTTTTTTATTGGAAGTGGGTGATTATGCTAAGTTTGAATTTTTTGGAGGCAAGAAAAATGGTGTTTTGACTTTTTTTTTTTTTGGCACTGAGATTGTCTTTTAGCATTTTGGTGTACGATGCTTTTAGGAAAATTAACTTAATGTTGGGTGGAATCCTCGAACGAATATCTTTGGCTTAAGTTTCAAAATTTTGTTAAGAGTAGCTGCTTGTTATCTTTATTGCTTTTTTTTTAAAAATATTTGTTCGTCTAGAACCGAGGAAAAAATATCTTACAACAGTTAATGGATTTGAAACTCTGCTCCTTATAGTTATTTACTATGCTGTAATATAATAATAATTATTTGTTTCTTAGGAAGAGAGAGAGTAATTAATTAATTCATTATTATTATTAATAATAATAATAAGAATAATAATGATAATAATGATAATTTGTTTATTAGGAAGAGAGAAATGTAATTAATAATAATAATAATAATAATAATAATATAATAATAATATAATATTTATTATTATTATTATTATTATTATTATTCCTATAACAGAAAGAAAACGTTCCAATTTTAATGGATTGAAGTCGTGCTTCTTACATAATTATATGTTCTCCTGAAATAATAATAATAATAATAATAATACTAATAATACTAATATTAATAATAATAATAACAATAGAGGCTTAAGTAGCTCCAGGACTCATGCAGAAGAGTATGATCCTAGAAACGGCGCACATAGTAAGAAAAGTGATGGACTCCTAAGGAGGCAGGATGCCAAACCGGAACCCCACACTATAAATACCACCCAGTCGAATTGGAGGACTGTGATAGACCAAAAAAAAAAAAAGATAAATAATAATAATAATAATAATAATAATAATAATAATAATAATCATATAATAGAACTGAATTCAGAAACACCCCTGGCACCTAAAAACACGTCTAATTTTACAAAGTGCGGCTTTTCAATCCCCATCCCATATTCTGACTCTGTAAGTCAGCCTCAGATAACCAGATGACTCTGGAATCCACCATCCTTTGACATCGCCTCCTTATTTAAACATTCTATAGCCCCCGGGGGGTAGATAGTAGAATACTCATTTCAAAAAGGCTGATTTTATCCCCCAATTTTTTATCTGGCTGGATAGGGGATTCCATACCTCCCCCCTCCCCTCCCCAGACGCTAGGTGGTACTGGTGGTGGGGTGGCGGGGTAGGGGGTGGGGGGGTGTCTCCAGCTTGAAAATAATGAACCAGTTCCAAATTTCCCTGTTTCACAGAGGGCCCCTTTTCCCCCAATTTTTGATATGGCTGGATAGGGGATTTCGGCGAGGCGGGTGGGGGGGGGAGACTTCCATACCTCCCCTCCCCTTCCCTGAAGCTAGGTAGGTGGTGGTGGGGGTGGTGCGGGGGTTGGGGGTGGGGGGGGGGACGTCTTTATTTCTCATCAGAGTCGCTAAGGTTGTTTGTGTATGAGGGCAACACCGCAATTCGGGAGACGTGAATCTAATTCTACCTGGCTTTGCCTTTCTTATTGTTATTGTTGTTGTTGTTGTGTTGTTGTCTTCGAAATGCTATGGTATGGGTGCCGGAGGCGTTGTGCTATACTCTAACGAGAGAGAGAGAGAGAGAGAGGAGAGAGAAGAGAGAGAGAGAGAGGGACCAATAACAAAGAGATTTAGCCAGAATGAACACTAGACAAACATATAGCAATACATAATGAGAGAGAGAGAGAGAGAGAGAGAGAGAGAGAGAGAGAGAGAGAGAGAGAGTAGGATACTGCAATAACGAAGAGATTTAGACAGAATGAAAACCAGACAATATTATGGAGAAATAAATACTGGAAAGAGAGAGAGAGAGAGAGAGAGAGACGAGAGAGAGAGAGAGATTGAGAGAGAGAGAGAGAGAGAGAGAGTGATGAGAGAAGAGAGGGGAGGGGGGGGGGGGGGACTGCAATAACGAGGAAATTTAGACAAGGGTAAACACTAGACAATATGTAGAAATAAATATTGGAGAGAGAGAGAGAGAGAGAGAGAGAGAGAGAGAGAGAGAGAGAGAGAGAGAGATCTGGGTTACTAATAATCATTTGACCAAAGAGTTCATTAGTACTGAAGGTAGCCTAAATATAAATTCAAGAGTTAAAAATAAATAACTAGAAGAATCTTCATTGATTGAATTAACATGCAGTTAATATTCAGAATCTAAATAGTGGACGACTGTATATGATATTGTATTGCCGATACCTTCCACTCAAATCTAAATCTAAATACATGAACAAATTTAATTAGTAATAAGAGTATGACGTATTGTCTCTGCTTGGGCTCGTCAAGCCCTAATAGACATAAAACAGCTTCAATATACATCTGCTGATCGACAAGCATCCGCCTGCAAAATATCAACACGTTTAATCTCTTGTCACCTGATAACAAGTTTAAGCAATACTTGGTGTTATATGGATGCGTTTTCTATCATCCTTTTGTCAGGGAATTGACAAATTTCGCACCTTGACTCAATATTGGTGGCATTATTATTATTATTTATTTTTTTTTATTTTCTATATTTTGGTCTATCAGTCCTCCAATTTGACTGGGTGGTTTTTATAGTGTGGGGTTCCGGGTTGCATCCTGTCTCCTTAGGAGTCCATCACTTTTCTCACTGTGTGCGCTGTTTCTAGGAGCACACTCTTCTGCATGAGTCCTGGAGCTACTTCGGCATCTAGTTTTACTAGGGTCCACTTTCCTTCTCAATAATAATAATAAAACTAATAAAAAATAATAATAATAATAATAATGAATTAATTAGAATGATTGATAAGTATCAGGACCTGAAAAATATTACTAAACTAAAAAACGGGTTACGAAGTATGCCAATGGATATTATACCCATAATCATAGGAACATTAAGCGGCACGATCCCAAGACCCCTGAAAAGGAACCTGGAAAAACCTAAATGCCCAAATAGCTCCAGGACTCGTGCAAAAGACCACCTAGTCGAATAGGGTGACTGTGATAGACCAAAACATTAAATATATAAAATAATAATAATAATAATAATAATAATAATAATAATAATAATAATAATAATAATAATAATAATAATAATAAGTACGATAGGACATTCTGCAGAAAATCAAGTATGCTATGTCCTTTGATGAAGACTTCTAATAGAAGATCTCCGTCAAAGCGATATCTAGATCTATGCTTGCAGATGTCTTCCTTCTGGTCATTCTGTTGGAATAATCTAGAAGACCGGCTCTGCAGAAAGTCAAGTATGCTATGTCTCTTGATGAAGACTTCTAATAGAAGATCGCTGTCTGTCAAAGCGGGCAAATAGTCGGATATCTAGATCTATTCTTGCAGATGTCTTCCGTCTGAGGATGAGAGCCAATAGTTGTTAGGAGGCAGGAGGACCAGCTCTCAAGAGGATGAGAAGAAACACTGGTTTGGAGGCAGGAAGATCAGCTCTCAGGGTGAGAGCCAATGGCCAGGGATCTTCCAACCCACCTGGTCAGGCAGAGGAACTCTTACCCAGCGAGAACAAACTGTTGCTCAGTGGACTCTCCCAGTGAAAGTCAATGGCTGGCGAGATCCCCCCATCTCGGCAGGCAGAAGAACTTTCCCGAGGAGAGTCAACAGCTGCTCAGCAGATGAGCTCTCAGGGTAAGAGGATGCCTAAAACCCACAATATGGGCTCCAGAAGGCCTACAGAGGGACACTAGAGGGATACCAGAAGATAATTTTGTTGGAATAATCTAGAAGACCGGCTCTGCAGAAAGTCAAGTATGCTATGTCCCTTGATGAAGATGATTATTATTATTATTATTATTATTATTATTATTATTATTATTATTATTATTATTATTATTTAGAAGATGAAAATTATGTATTTTGGATTAAACCAATCACATTCAAGCTTCCAAAGAATATGATGTTCATTAGGAATAAGTAACCTATATCAAAATAATCTGGAAGATTTGATAATCGTTACAGTGCATATTAAAGATTTCACTGGTTTTGATCACAGGTACGTTGGTGGTGAACCATCATGCTTTATCAGACTTCTCAGTTGAATTGGAATAACTCCTGAGAAGGATTTATCGAAAACCAATACAGATATCAAAGGCAATATACTGCTATTTTTTGTTTCTGAACTGCATCTCTCTAAGGAATACTATATTCTTTGGAAGCTTGAATTCAGGTCAATGGCCAGTATGGTGGGCTTGTTCCATATGAATAGAGCTCATCTTCTGAATAAAAAAAAAAAAATAATAATAATAATAATAATAATAATAATAATAATACGTGCAAATAGACCAGACGTGACGTTGATTGACAAGGTCAAGGAGAAAGTATCACTCACTGATGTCGCAATACCATGGGACACCAGAGTTAAAGAGAAAGAGAGGGAAAAAATGGATAAGTATCAAGATCTGAAAATAGAAATAAGAAGGATATGGGATATGCCAGTGGAAATCGTACCCATAATCATAGGAGCACTAGGCACGATCCCAAGATCCCTGAAAAGGAATCTAGAAAAGCTAGAGGCTGTAGTAGCTCCAGGACTCATTCAGAAGTGTGTGATCATAGAAACGGTGCACATAGTAAGAAAAGTGATGGACTCCTAAGGAGGCAGGATGCAACCCGGAACCCCACACTATAAATGCCACCCAGTCGAATTGGAGGACTGTGATAGAGCAAAAAAAAAAAAAAATAAAAAAATAAAAAAATAAAAAATAATAGAGTTCAGCTCCTGAATAGTAACCATCAAGATCCCTGAAAAATTTCTCCACAGGGCACAATTTCACCAGAACAAAGGCCCCAACTATGAAACAGCAGAAGAAGAAGACGACGAAGCAGCAGCATCCTTTGTGCAGCAGAAGCAGCTGCACGAACAGCAGCAGCCTCAGAAGCAGAGACAGGGCATCAGTAACCATCAAGATCTCTGAAAACCTCCCCGGGAAGACCGTCTGGAGTCGATCAGACTTCGGAAGATAAAGGAAGCGCCCTGGACGGGCTGATGGGGATAAAATGTCAAATCCATCTTGATTCGCCCGAGACGGCGCTCGGCCTCGGAAGATTACACTGTCCTTGATGCTTTAAAGGATTTTTGCTTGCACGGTCGGAAGGAAGGAAGGTAGGAGAGAGAGAGAGAGAGAGAGAGAGAGAGAGAGAGAGACCTTACCTTACAGACCTTACATCTTGTTCGGGTTGCCCCAGGTCCCTCAGTGTGAGGCACCTCTAATGTCTACCAGAGAGTTGCTAGTACATCTTCCGGTATATTTTGCATCTTCCAATCTTGGATGGTCTGGGATGCAGTTTAGATATTTGTCGAGCTTATTCTTAAACACATCTACGCTCACTCCTGATATATTCCTCAGATGAGCTGGCAACGCATTGAATAGACGCTGCATTTATCGATGCTGTTGCGTAGTGGGATTAATGTCCTGTGTGCTTTCCTTATTTTTCCTGGTATAGTTTTGGGCACTATTAATCTACCTCTGCTTGCTCTTTCTGATATTTTTAGTTCCATGATATTTTCTGCTATTCCTTCTATCTGTTTCCATGCCTGAATTATCATGTAGCGTTCTCTTCTCCTTTCTAGACTATATAATTTTAAGAATTGTAGTCTTTCCCAGTAGTCAAGGTCTTTAACTTCTTCTATTCTAGCTGTAAAGGACCTTTGTACACTCTATTTGTGCAATATCCTTTTGATAGTGTCGGGGTTTTACCATATCATATTGCAATATTCAAGTAGACTACGAACATATGTTTTATAAAGCATAATCATGTGTTCAGCTTTTCTTGTTTTGAAGTGCCGTAACAACATTCCCATTTTTGCTTTACATTTTGCCAACAGAGTTGCTATTTGATCATTGCATAACATGTTCCTATTCATTATCACACCAAGGTCTTTAACTGCTTCCTTATTTGTGATTGTGGGTCATTATTAGGTCCCCTATATGCATATAGCTTTCTTTCTCTGTCTCCATAATTTATTGATTCAAATTTATCAGAGTTAAATACCATCCTATTTACCTCTTGCCCAATCATATACTTTGTTAAGGTCTCTTTGTAGAGCGTTCCTATCTTCATCACAAGTAATTTCTCTACTTATTCTTGTGTCATCTGCGAAAACTACTCACTACCTAACCGAATCCTTGAACATTATTGTCTATGTCTTCAATCATAATAACAAACAGTATTGCAGCTAACACCGTACCTTGCGGCACACCGGATATTACCTTGGCTTCATCGATTTCTCGTCGTTTGCAATAACTATCTGTTTTCTGTTGTGTAAAATTCTTTTAACCATCTTCCTACTTTATCCACGATATTGTGTTTTCTAATTTTCTTCGCTAATATATTATGGTCTACTTTATCAAAAGCTTTTGCAAAGTCTAAATAAACCACATCGTTGTTTTCATTTCCGCTTTCATATTTTTGAATATGTTCTCACGTGGACTAACAGTTGGGTTTGTGTACTTTCTTTTTCCGGGAATACGAAACCAACCATGTTGTCCTTTATTAAACAAAAAAAATTATTTTTTATTAAATGTTTTCATAATATTTTTCTTCATTACCCTTTCATACACTTTCATAATATGTGATGTTAGACTCACAGGCCCTATAATTACTTGCCTCTAGTCTTGATCCACTTTTGAAAGTAGGGGTAATATATGCTAATTTGTGCTCATCATAAATCTTGCCTGTATCTACACTTTGTCTTAATAATATTGCAAGTGGCTTTGCGATAGAATGAACTACTTTCTTTAACAAAATAGCAGGAATTCCATCCAGGCCCTGCAGCAGCTCTCCATTTTAATTTCATTAATAGCCTGCACAATATCAGCTTCATTATATCTATGTCAGCTAAAATATTCACTATTTTCATCCCTTACTTCTATATCATTATCTTCATTATCTATTCTAGGGGTGAATTCTCTCTTATATCGTTCTGCAGTATGTTGCAAATTTCCTTTTTTTTCATTCGTTAATCTCCCTTCAATTCTTAGAGGGCCTATTTCTATTCTTCTTTTATTCATCTTCTTCGCATATGAGTATAATAGTTTGGGGATTTTGCTTGATATTTAATAGGGTTTTTCTTCCAAGTCCCGTTTTTCATTTTGTTTTCTTTTGATTGTATAATCTTTTGTTCTGCATTTTCTATCTTACTTTTTAGTTCTATAACTTTCCATGCATTTTTTTTTTGTTTTTTTTTTTTTTGCTAGACCTTTTTTCCACTTTCTGATTTTCTGGAACAAGATCCTTCTGTCTCTTGGTATGCATGACTGATGTTTACTTTTCTTCTTCGGTATATATATCCACTATTTTCTCTAATATATATAATATCTCCGTATTTACCTTTATGTCATCACTTACGAAAATATTATCCCAATCTTTGTTTAATTCTTCATTTACTGACCATTTTTATATTTTTACTGTAGAAGTTGTATTTTTCCATATCCTTCACTTTTCCATTTCTTGCTTATCTCTGTTTTCACTTGCTTTGGAATGGACTCGTTAATTCTTTATGACATTATGGTCTGAAATACTCGCATTATAAACTATTATTTCTTTAACATAATTCATCTCGTTCACAAATACTAGAGAGAGAGAGAGAGAGAATTAACCTTACTGACATGAAAAGATGGCACAGTAATAGAACAAATATAAAACCGAGAGAGAGAGAGAGAGAGAGAGAGAGAGAGTCTAAAGATGTAGGCGGGAGAAAATCAGCAGGAAATGGAATAGGAGGAGGAGACTATTTAGTAATATATAAGAAAAAAAACAAGGTCATCTGAGGTCATATTGGGTCACAAGTGGTTTTCCAAAGCCACAAGAAGAAGAGTTCCCGGGTATACAAGGCCACAGGAAATCGTGTCAAAGAAGGTTGCTAAGAGTTCATGTTACAAAAGTCGTTGTGACCTCGAAGACCACCTCCCACCTAAGACGACCTTAGGTGACGTTGATGATGTCTTGTGACCTATGGCAACATCTTGTAATCCCGAAGACCTCTCGTGACCTTGCGAAACAATGGTGACCTCTAGTAACCTTGAAGAGATATGTGACCTGAGATAGCCTCAGTTGATCCAAGTGAAACAGGAGGCGGAAATGGAGGAAATATTTCGGAATAGAAAAAGAAGGAGAGTAGAGAGGCCGAGAGAGAGGGGAGAGAGAGAGAGAGATAGGAGAGAGAGCATAAAAGTCCTTTAAGTTAAAACGTTCCGAGCGATGAAACGGCCCACCAAACAATGGAGGAGGAGGAGGAGGAGGAGGAGGAGGAAGTGGGTGGGGAGAAGGTCCTTCGGGAACTCCCAATGACATAGATGACTCCATCTAACAGTGTTTGGACAACCCATCACCCAGTTCTTTTTTTTTTTTTTTTCTTTTCCTTTTATTGCGTTTCTCCGACGGGAGGAGACATAAAAAAAATAAAAAATCGGACACAAAGCAACCTCACAATGGAGATCGACCAGAAGAAAAAAAAAAAAGATTATTGGGCAAGACACAAATTCGAAAAAAAGATTAAATAAATAAAAAAAAAGCCCATAAAAATGTAAAAATGATTTAGTGACACGAGGCAGGAAAAAACATTAATATTGGATCATCTTATCTAGTTAGTTATTTTATTGACAAAAAATATACAATTATTCGTACAAATTTGTCGACAAAGAGACATAATACAAAATAAACAAAGTGGACAGTAATCTCTTCTGTTCTTGCAAGTACATGGCTTACAAAGAAAAAATACAACATCAAGAAAAATACAACTTCAAGCGCACTTAACATAAGCCTATAGGACAATAAAAAAAATGTCATGGTAAAAGTAAAAGAAGTGAATGTAATATATAAAATGAAAAGAATGTAATGTAGATTGTCTATGTTTTTTGTTTGTCTGTATGGTGTTTTTACGTTGCATGGAACCAGCGGTTATTCAGCAACGGGACCAACGGCTTTACGTGACTTCCGAACCACGTCGAGATTCGTGAACCTCTATCACCAGAAATACACATCTCTCACTCCTCAATGGAATGGCCGAGAATCGAACCCGTGACCACCGAGGTGAGAAGCAAACATCAAACCAACCACGCCACTGAGGCTGTTGTAGATTGTTTTTGGTAACAGAAAAGGATTATAAATGAACGTAAACAAACAGTTACTATCAGGCTCAGAGAAGAGTTTGAAATGATCTTTTGAAGAATTTGCTAAAAATGATAACTTTTCTTACTACAAGATTCCTCGCTGAAATAAAAAGTAGGAATGAATGGGAATAGGAAAATCTGATAAAAAAATATATAAAAGCAGATGTCCTCACAAACTAAAAGATTAAAAATGAAAGTAAAATAACACACGAGAGCTACAAATTATAATTATGTATGAAAGAATATGTGCACAGGACTCGAAATGAATGAACGGAACAAAAGAAGCAAAAATAATATGATAAATTACAAAACGTAGAGAGAGAGGGGAGGACTAAGTCAAATATAATAGTACTTGACAAAAAAAAAAAAAAAAAAAAAAAACATGGGAAAAACAAACAGAAAAGAAGTAGAAGAATAAACGACGGGTGTAAGAAAGTAGAGTCGAAAAATAAAATAAAAAGAAATGAAAAGGAAGTAGACAAAAAAAAAAACAAAAAAAAAACAAGAAAAAGCATCTTTAAGAAGTAAAATAAAAAAAAAACAGAAGAGAAGAAGAATAAACGACGACTGTGAGAAAGTAGAGAAAACAGCATCAATAACGAGAATAAAATAGAGAGAAGTAGGTGAACATACAAAGTCTGTAGGAATGTTTTAGCAGAGGAGTAACTAAAATAAAGGAATAGGAAAAAAAAAACATATTAAAAACAGCATCTGTAACAAGAAAAATAAAGAAAAGAAGTAGAGCAATAAATAATGCTTTAAGAAAGCAGAGCAAAAACTAAACTAAACTAAACTATACTATACTAAACAGAGTGGAACGAAATTTTAAAAAAATCAGCATCAATACCAAGCAAAACCAAATATATATATATATATATATATATATAATATATATATATATATATATATATATATATATATATATATATATAAAACACACACACACGAGAGGTAGAGGAAAAAACGATATCCGTGAGAATACAGATTAGCGAACCAAACTACCTAAACTAACTTGAACTAATCTAAACTAAACGAAACTACACTAAACAAAGAAGCATTATCAGCAGAGCAGTTCAAGCTGAAAAGGATCACGAACGAGACGTGTCAAACCCAAGACAAAGTAAAAAAAGAAAAAATCTCTAGGGAGGGGAGCCGGAGAAAAGCACGTTTATTAACGAACGGACCCGGCTCGGAAGGGGACAGAGAACAATAAGAGACACAGAGACAGAGAGAAAGAGAAAGAGAGAGATAATGGAGTAACAAAGGAGACGAGTAAGGGGTTGAATAAAGGAACACATGAGCGCGATGCATGTAAAAAAGGGTTAGACTTTCACCAGAGTTCCACTCGGGCGAAATAATTCTTATGATTCTCATACTAATGGTATTTTGGCTATGTGGTATTATTTTCTGTTTGGGGGAGTTTCGACGATTGCCTGAAGAGGTGGTATATCTCTCTCTCTCTCTCTATCTCTCTGTATAAGAGCTCCAGAAGGATTGCTTGGCGAAGTGGTTTTTGTTCTCTCTCTCTCTCTCTCTCTCTCTCTCTCTCTCTCTCTCTCTCTCTCATTTTGTGTGGGATTTTTAAAACGGTGTCATGTTTAAGTGGTAAGCATTTTCTCTCTCTCTCTCTCTCTCTCTCTCTCTCTCTCTCTCTCTCTCTCTCTCTCTCTCTCTCTCTCTCTTATCCTAATTTAAGAATTTTAATTTTATAAATATTGTATGGAAATAAATGTATATTTTACGACTTATGACGTTCAAGTATAATGCAAGCAAAATAATATGTATCTATATAAATATACATTTATGAATGTATACGTAAACGCAGAAACACCTTTACGAAGAAATATGAGTGCATGAAATTAGTAGAAAATCCATAAAGTATAAATTAAAATTTTGGGGCTCAAGCTGTCATATCTTGCAAACACAGCAACTTCATGACGGCCATATTGCTAAGTACATGTTGTATTTAGCAATTATCCGTAATCATAAATCTTTGCAGGCACTTATTTCAAATTACTCCGTAATTATACTCTACGCGAAACAAGTGCTTTGTGGCTATTCTTTTGTTACTTATAAATAAAAAAAGTTAAGTCCCTCTTGCTCGTGGATGTAATGCGTAATTATTGAGTAATTTCTTGTAGGTGTATTGCTTATTTACAAGGCGATATTGCATGAATTAAGTATCTGTTACTTACTGTAAATTTGACATGAAGTAGCATACTATTTCTTGCATTGACAATGCATTTAAGCAAAATGCATTTGAAGCCGTGTATCTAGATTGCCCAGAACGATAAATAAAAACGTTATTTTTCACTATGAACAAAATCAAAGCATAAAAGTAAAAGAAAAATAAAATCAAGAGTTCAAACGTTTTTTTTTTAAAGAATGAGATCGAAGTCTTTTGAAAGAAAAAATGAATAAATTTGAATAATAAAAAAAATCAATTAAACTATCAATTCTTCCTCGTCTATTGTCAACTGCCGCTTGCAACGGACTGCTGAAGTTTGTTGCAAATTTCTGAGGTAAATGTGATTATGACGAATCAATGGCGTTCCATATAAACATTCTGGTTCTTCTGGATGTAGAAAATAGATTGACTGATTTGTTGAGAATCACGTGAGGTCATATCATCCATGACCCATTAGAAAGTTAAAGTTAATTTTATATATGAAATATATTATAAAAAAAGTTAATATAAAAAAATGTATATATGAAATATATTTATACGGTACACTGAACCTGCTACTGTATCATAATTACACATAAAATTCGACTGCAGAGAAGGAAGAAGTGTGGGCCGACCTCCAGCTTACTCGTGGCGCGTGCTAAAATCTAAGGTCAAATAGCGCATTGTTTCACCAACGAAAATTAAAACAAATACGCTATATTTCATTAGAAATAATAATTGTTCTGTACTGTTTAACATCCACATTAGTTATTTTTTATAATTTCAATCTATTGAATAAATCATAAATATCCTATCCTAAAATTCCTGTATTTAATTAAATGAAAAATACATTTTTCAGACATTTTTAGGCTTTTCCATTGGGCTTTCCTACCCCTCCCCCCCAACAAGAACAACAACAGCAAGAACGAAAACAACAACAACGACAGCAACAACAACAGAGTAGTTGGTAGGCTTACTCCCCGAATAAAAAAAACTATAGAAAATAGGCTGTCGAGAACATAGGGACGATTTAAAATGAATATGGCGGAGGATCTAGAATTGGAGAAATATTATCCTACCAGCATAAAAATAAATGAATAAATAAATGAATAAGTAAATAAATAAATAAATAAAAGTAAAAAAAGTTCAGAAGCTCATAGAAGTTTTTGGGGTAGGTGACAGGTGCAAGGGAAGGTAATGTAATTTGGTCTGTTTGATCAAACGTCATATTACGATAAAACTGTTTTGTAATATCAAATAAAATAGTAACTTCCTTTCAGTAATCTGGTAACCACAGAAATGCAACCATTGTTATGAGTAATGCAATAAGTA
>NC_061088.1:7864207-7881707 GCF_015104395.2 Macrobrachium nipponense | reverse complement strand
TTTGCATCTTCCAATCTTCGGATGGTCTGGGATGCAGTTTAGATATTTGTCGAGCTTATTCTTGAACACTCTACGCTCACTCCTGATATATTCCTCAGATGAGCTGGCAAACGCATTGAATAGACGCTGCATTATCGATGCTGGTGCGTAGTGGATTAATGTTCTGTGTGCTTTCCTTATTTTTCCTGGTATAGTTTTGGGCACTATTAATCTACCTCTGCTTGCTCTTTCTGATATTTTTAGTTCCATGATATTTTCTGTTATTCCTTCTATCTGTTTTCCATGCCTGAATTATCAATGTAGCGTTCTCTTTATCCTTTCTAGACTATATAATTTTAAGGATTGTAGTCTTTCCCAGTAGTCTAGGTCCTTAACTTCTTCTATTCTAGCTGTAAAGGACCTTTTGTACATCTCTATTTGTGCAATATCCTTTTGATAGTGTGGGGTACCATATCATAATTGCAATATTCAAGTGGGACTACGAACATATGTTTTATAAAGCATAATCATGTGTTCAGCTTTTCTTTTCTTGGTTTTGAAGTGCCGTAACAACATTCCCATTTTTGCTTTACATTTTGCCAACAGAATGGCTATTTTGATCATTGCATAACATGTTCCTATTCATCATCACACCAAGGTCTTTAACTGCTTCCTTATTGTGATTGTCTCATTATTAGGTCCCCTATATGCATATAGCTTTCCTTCTCTGTCTCCATAATTTATTGATTCAAATTTATCAGAGTTAAATACCATCCTATTTACCTCTGCCCAATCATATACTTTGTTAAGGTCTCTTTGTAGAGCGCGTTCCTATCTTCATCACAAGTCTAATTTCTACTTATTCTTGTGTCATCAGCGAAACTACTCACTACCGAATCCTTAACATTACTGTCTATGTCTTCAATCATAATAACAAACAATATTGCAGCTAGCACCGTACCTTGTGGCACACCGGATATTACCTTGGTTTCATCCGATTTCTCATCGTTTGCAATAACTATCTGTTTTCATGTTGTGTAAAAATTCTTTTAACCATCTTTCCTTACTTTTATCTACGATGATTTGTGTTTTCTAATTTTCTTTGCTAATATATTATGGTTCTACTTTGTCAAAAGCTTTTGCAAAGTCTAGATAAACCACATCTGTTTTCATTTCCGCTTTTCATATTTTTGAATATGTTCTCACGGTGGACTAACAGTTGGGTTTGTGTACTTTTTCCGGGTACGAAACCGTGTTGGTCCTATATTAAACAAATTATTTTTTATTAAATGTTTCATAATATTTTTCTTCATTACTCTTTCATACACTTTCATAATATGTGATGTTAGACTCACAGGCCTATAATTACTTGCCTCTAGTCTTGATCCACTTTTGAAAGTAGGGGTGATATATGCTAATTTGTGCTCATCATAAATCTGCCTGTATCTACACTTTGTCTTAATAATATTGCAGTGGCTTTGCGATAGAATGAACTACTTTCTTTAACAAATAGCAGGGACTCCATCCGGCCCTCCGCAGCAGCTCCATTTTTAATTTCATTAATTTGCCCGCTACCAATATCAGCTTCATTAATTTCTATGTTCAGCTAAATATTCACTATTTTCGTCCCTTACTTCTATATCATTATCTTCATTATCTATTCTAGGGGTGAATTCTCTCTTATATCGTTCTGCCAGTATGTTGCAAATTTCCTTTTTGTCATTCGTTAATCTCCCTTCAATTCTCAGAGGGCCTATTTCTATTCTTCTTTATTCATCTTCTTCGCATATGAGTATAATAGTTTGGGGTTTTGCTTGATATTTAATAGGGTTTTTTCTTTCCAAGTCCCGTTTTTCATTTTCTTTTGATTGTATAATCTTTTGTTCTGCATTTTCTATCTTACTTTTTAGTTCTATAACTTTCCATGCATTTTTTTCTTTTGCAAGACCTTTTTTTCCACTTTCTGATTTTCTGGAACAAGATCCTTCTGTCTCTTGGTATGCATGAATGATGTTTACTTTTCTTCTTCGGTATAGATTTATCCACTATTTTCTCCAATATTTTATATAATACTCCGAACGTATTTACCCTTATGTCATCACTTACGAAAATGTTATCCCAATCTTGTTTAATTCTTCATTAATTTCTGACCATTTATATTTTTTACTGTAGAAGTTGTATTTTCCATATCCTTCCCACTTTTTCATTTCTTGCTTATCTCTATCTTCACTTGCTTTGGAATGAACTGTTAATTCTATGACATTATGGTCTGAATACTCGCATTATAAACTATTATTTCTTTAACATAATTCATCTCGTTCACAAATACTAGGTCTAAAGTATTTTCCTTTCTTGTTGGCAGGTGATTTATTTGTTGAATGTTGTATTCTAGTAGCATATCTAATAGCTTTTCAAATTGCCTCTTATCTTCTGCACTACTATTACTCTCTTTTTTATATGTATAAGTACAAACCACAGTCTCTATTCGTTCTTTCCATTCTACGAAAGGAAAGTTGAAGTCACCAGATAGGAGAATAGTCCAAGTCCTTGTGATTTCTGCATATATCATCCAATTTTTCAATTATTAAGTCAAACTCTTTAGTATTAGGAGGTCTATATATTACTATGTTCATCAATTTTTCAGATTCAGATTCTACCGCTATTAGTTCACATTCTGAGTTACTATATTTCTCATATATTTTTCCTTGTTTTTTGTCTTTCCCATATTGCGGTTCCCCCTTGATCCTATTTTTTCTATCTGACCATTAAGTTGGAACCCTTTTATTTGATCATCATTCCCAGTCTCTTGGGAATACCAGGTTTCACTTATATTCATTATATCTATTTTCTTTTCATTTTGGGTTAGTCTTCTAAGTACTCTATTTTTCTTTTTGAGTTACTCGTAACTAAACCCTGCGCATTCATCACTATGATGGTTTGCGTGTTTTCTCCTTCACTTTAATATTGGTAGTAATAAGGATTTTCCCATGTCTCTTTCCTGTTCTGGTATGTTGTTCTTTTTTTCATTTCCAGAAATTAAATGACATTAAAAAATCCAACTTTTCCATATAATTTTGATCAATTCCTTCATCATAAATTATTCCTTTTTGTGTCTGAATCTGCAATTTTCTCCGTTTCTGCAATATCTTCTTGCATAATAAATACAGTTATTATCTCTTGATAGAATTTCGGAGCTGATGCTTGCAATTTTTTGCTGACCACCTCTGCATATCTCATTGGTAGGTTTGCTTTTCTCTTTTACCTGATATTCTTGATTTCTCTCTTTATTTGTTTCTTTCTTATTTTGGATTTTATTACTTGGTTGGTTATTTATTTGATTATGATTCATGGCTACAGGGTGCATATATTTGCAATTTTTTGTCGAACTTACATCCTTTTCCTTCTTTTTTAGGTTTTTACATATTTTTGGATGCAGATCCTCTGCAATCATCCCCATAGCCATCTAAGTATGCCACATTTACCATATATTTCATAGTTTTGACATACCTTAGGATGTTTGTAGTAACATCTTTCTCCAAATCTGCAATTCCCTCTTTTCAAAAGGTTGCAGATTTTGTCTTTCTTGTCTATTTTTCCTCTTTCCCGTCATTGTGTAGATCTGGGTAGAGCCCTCTTCGGGATTTGCTTTTCTGTTGTCATATCGTAATTTATTTCTTCGTAGGTATGCTGCTTTATTGCCTCATATGTAGTATCAATGAGTATCTCTGCATCCATACTTTTATCTTGTTCTTTGTTTTCCTTATTTTTTTCTGTCATTTCATTTTTGTTTACTTCTAATCCGTTTTCTTCTTCTTCTTTTTCTTCTTCTTCTTCTCTTCCTCTTATTCTTTTCATCCTCAACTATTTGTACATTCAATCTTGATTTAATAACATTGTCTATCCATGATAGACATGTTGAACAAAAAATTCTTGTATCTTTTCTCAAATCTTGCATTACCTCAGCACACTGTGGATGGGTCGGAATGTTGCATGCAGCACATTTTCTGATTAGGTTTTGTGGACTGACTATGCTATACCAAACCTTACACAGTTTGCATGCTTTTGGCATTCTTTTTCCTAATGCATCAATAATTAGGATATTCACAAGATTCACTTATTCATTTTCTTTGTCGGAATATGTTGGTTTATGTATATTTTCTTTATGAGTCTCTTGACCATTGGTTTTATTTGGAACTTCTTCAATTATTTTCAAGATGTTTCATTAGATTTGTTTCCAGTTTGAAGGATTATATCCTTCTAATATATCTATGAATGCTTTTGTATCTTTTTGGTTAGGACTGTTGCTGATTTCATAGATGAGAAATGCCAGTTCCCTTCCTGCTACCTCATCGTATTGCGAATCCGCCAAGCAAGAGAGAGAGAGAGAGGAGAGAGAGAGAGAGAGAGAGAGAGAGAGAGAGAGAGGATGTATATTTATGGTAAGATGCAACATATCAGGATAGAGATAGATAGGGAGATAGAACCGATAAATTTCCGACAATCAAGAACATACCACGGAGAGAGAGAGAGAGAGAGAGAGAGAGAGAGAGAGAGAGAGAGAGAGAGAGAGAGAGAGAGAGATGATGTATATTTATGGTAACACGCAACATATCAAGATAGAGATAGAGATGAAACCGATAAATTTCCGGGAACCAACAACATATCAGAGAGAGAGAGAGAGAGAGAGAGAGAGAGAGAGAGAGAGAGAGAGAGAGAGAGCCAGGTAACATCAGAGTGATCATCTAATGAATAGTATGCCCAGGGATGGAGTATTACATCGTCAATGCTTAGAGCCAGGTAGCGACCAAATACATTCATCAAACTACCAGCTTTTGATTCAATCCCCACGTCAACAGAGGCACAATGAGCTTCTAAGCCGGAACCTGGTTCTGTCAAAGTAATCTCCAATCTAGGACATCAAAATGACATGATTTCCATAAATCAATTGTTAATAAAATAATTTAACTGTAAGACGATAGGGAATATCAATACCAGATGGCTATTTATATCTTGTAATATATTATGGATAAAATATACGAGAGACTAGCTAATATAAAGTGTAAATTATCATAATCAGCTACTTGGGACCTCGTCGTTTGCAACCACACTAAACAGGGCAACCAAGGAAGAACCTATACGTAGACTAGTAAATCTGAAGGCTTCATCTAGGTCCTGTGCAACCCGGGGCCGCCTTATTTGGAACCAGAAACCGAAAAAGAACCTCTATATCCTTCAAAGCCTAACCAGCTAACACCAAAGGGCGTGTTCCTGCAACAATGGGACCTTCTTCTTTGCAACCAGAAAAAAATCGTTTACTTGCAACCAGAAAAACGGAAAAAACCTCTATATCCTTCAAAGCCTACTCAGGCTATCACCAAAGGGCGTGTTCCTGCAATTCTGGGACCTCCTTATGTGTAACCCGAAAAACCGAAAAAAGAACCACTATACCTCACTTCGTAGGCAACTCGGGACGCTTCCAAGGGGCGTGTCCGCGCCATCTAAATCTCGGTCGCAACTTTCTAATTTGCCTACCGCGTCGGGGCGCGAAGGGGGTGGGGGTGGGGGGGGGGGGGGAAGAGAGAGAGAGAGAGAGAGGCAAAGTTGAAGAAAAACCGCTTCCCAAACTGGTCATCATGACACAAACGTTGTCGGCGATGAATCTCCTTTTTAATTTCCGAACTTTCGACAAATGGATCGCTTACTTGGTCGTTGTCGCTCTATTTTCGGGGTACAAAAGTTTTGGGGGACTGTAATGGTGGATGGTAAGTTTTTGTCGTGTGTGGGTGTACGTACATGTACACATGGGCACGTCCACGATTCTTGTTAGTCAGCGGTATATATATATATATATATCTATATATAGTATTATAGATATATATATTTATATTATATAGATATATATATATATATATATATATAATGAATGCCTTTTTACTGTAATACAACAGTAAAATATGAAAATAAAAGGCCAATAAAACACTATTTGAACGTTGCAACCATATATTTCGAGCACTTGTTCCTGTGCTCCGATCACTGGTAAAATATGGGACATATTGGATATCATACGAGAGTTTATAAAATGCCTTGTAAGATATCCTATGTCTATATTTTACCATTGATCAGGAGCACAGAATGAGGTGCTCGAAATATGTGGTTGCAACGTTCCAAAACAGTGTTTTATGGGTCTTTTATCTTCATATTATATATATATATATATATATATATATATATATATATATATATATATATATATATATATATATATATATATATATATATCATATATATATATATATCTATATATATATATATATATATAATATATATATATATATATATATATATATATATATATACATATATATATATATACATATATATATATATATATATATATATATATATATATATATATATATATATATATATATGATATATTATATATATATATATATATATGTATATATATATATATGTATACTATGTATATAGTGCTTGAGAGAGAGAGAGAGAGAGAGAGAGAGAGAGAAGAGAGAGAGAGAGAGAGAGAGAGAAAGTCAAGTAGCTGACTCTAACTCTCTTGACGAACAAAATACACAATATCACAGCAAAAAGGAGAAAAGGACTTTTTATTATTTCAAGAGATGAAATTGTTTGTGAGTGGAAGGAGTGTGAGTGTGTGTGTTGTGTGTGTGTGTAGGGTAGAAGCGATGGGGGTTAGAGGCGGGTTAAGGGGGGGAGGAGGAGAATTAGACGATCTGATTCAGCTCTCTGATTCACGAATCAGCTCCTTGAATCAATAGGCTGAATCACACCACCAGACTGCTCTCGGCCAAACAGATAGAGGAAGCGAGACGAATATCGGGCATCAAGTTGAATATATATATATATATAAGCTGGAGAGAGAGAGAGAGAGAGAGAGAGAGAGAGAGAGAGAGAGAGAGAGAGAGCATATTCGCATGGACACGAGAGCCCCACACACAAAATTGTAATTTTGAGACCCGTCCATCCGCCCATCCTAAACCTATCCCCCTCTCTCTCTCTCTCTCTCTCTCTCTCTCTCTCTGTCGACTTCAAACAATCTCTTTCATTAGCGTGTCGCCGTCCAGTGACAAACGAACCGAATGTCGACTTTACTTTTGTCAAAATTCCCATTCAGCCGACTTCGATTTGGTCAGGCTGTCGTGGTAGAAATCCCATGCAGAGAGAGAGAAGAGAGAGAGAGAGAGAGAGAGAGAGAGAGAGAGAGAGAGGACCTTACTTTACAGACCTTAGTCCATCCGAGGAGACACCGTGTGCATTCACAGTGTCCTAATGATTTCGTCTAGCTTTCTTTTAAACTCTTCCTCACTGTTGCTGTTTACAACTTCTGGTGGCAGTTTATTCCACGTGTCACATATCTTGTATGTAAGGAAGTTCCCACAGTGGGATGTGTTATATCTCTTGAGTTCTAGTTTCAATCCATTATATCTTCAGAGACTTCACCCTTCAAATACTTCAGTGGAGAGAGAGAGAGAGAGAGAGAGAGAGAGAGAGAGAGGAGAGAGAGAGAGAGAATCCTGGGAAACGCGTTGGGGCCGACCAGACCTCTGGCTTGTATACAATACAAAGGCCACTTCCATTAACGTCCCCTGATTGGCGCAACCAGGTTGGAAGGACCCAATCACAAACACTTTTCATTTGAAGCCTCGCGGTGATTGGTTGATCCATATAATACGGAGGTATTTGGAGACATTTGATCAAGACGGATGCTTGTGAACCCATTCAGAAAAGAAATCCCTGGTTCAGGTTATTTCAAACTGGAGAGAGTGACTTTCACTGTAATAAAACCGCTATGCCTTTGATAATTCGACTGTTTTAGAAATGAATATATTTATATGTTGGCCAATATGATATCATTATTATCATTATCCAAAGTATTATTCGATATTCACACATACTCAATAGGAATATCATGGGTAATTTTCATTCATTCACTCACACACACACACACACATTCACACACACATATATAACAATATATATAATATATAAATATATTATATATATGATATATATATAATATATATATATATATATCTATATATTATATATCTATAATTATGTGTGTGTGTGTAATCAATCCCACAGTATATTTTATCCCAATAGTGAAAAATCGTCTGCTAAAGTTTCGATTAACAGTCCAACTATAACCTATTATTAAAAAAAAATAAACACGATCACTTAATTAATAGCAATAAATTAAGACTGACCCCTTTACCATTTTTCGGTGCATTCTACTACTTACGCTAACATCATTCACCTCTGTCACACATACCTGAAAAGAATAAAAAATATTAGGTCATTTGTAAACGAGTTATTGTATGCACTATAAAGAAGCAATTACCTAATAAACTCATAAATTTATGTTGTTGTACATACGTGTTCTCTCTCGGTCTCTGTCTCTCTATATATCATATATATATATATATATATATATATATATATATATATATATATATATATATATATATATTATATCCAAAAAACCGAGAAAAGCTGATGATTTTGCCACAATCCAATCACTCTGAATAAAAGACGAACCAAGGGCTTATGCCAAGAATATCCTCAAATTCTCAACAACTCTGTAACTCGTGCCAAGAGTTACTGGACGTAATTAAGAAAAGAGATTTCTCGAAGAGAATATTTTATCCATGATTTCAGTCGAGAATACCGTTTCACATCATGATAAAATTCTGGGTTTTCGCTTACTCGGGTAAGCCCACAAAATACTTTTGTTGTTCTACTAACTTGTATTAAAATACAATCAATATCTCAGGCATCAATCTATCAAGTCATTTTAAAACACAATTAATATCTAAAATATTAATTTTCACATAAAGAAATATTTTTAAAAATTTCTGAAACTCATCTCCTGCAAGTAATGATTTTTGTATAATCATTTGTCTCTCCAACTCCAATTATAATTACGACAATTACCCGAGATAGATTACCTTTCACAAAACTGAATGACAATTTAAAAAAATCTACAGCATAAAAAAATCACAGAGCATATTCATGCAAAGACAATGGATCCATTTACCCGGGGATCTCGTAATAGAGTGTTCTGTCATCATCATTATAATGAATCATTATAATAATAGTCATTATTATTATAATAACCGTCGTTATCTCCGAGGTAATTATCATTACAATCATTCCGGAGTCTTTACTCGCGGTGTAGTCTTTATTCGCTGTTTATTCGGCTGTGACATTTGCCTTTGGTTGTAAATGGAACAGTTTATTACAATAAATTAAACTGTGGATATATATATATATATATATATATATATATATATATATATATATATATATACACATATATATGTGTGTGTACATTATTACAGTATAAGACATTTATATATATATATATATATATATATATATATATATTATATATATATATATATATATATATATATATGTGTGTGTGTGTGTGTGTGTGTGTGTGTGTGTGTGTTTGTTTGCGTACATTATTACAGTATAAGACATTTATATATATATATATATATATATATATATATATATATATTATAATATATATATAATCTGTCCTTCAACCTATCTAATCATAACTGTAAATATATAAACAAAAAATTACAAAAAGTGTTTAAAAAAATTAACAACTTAATATTGGTTTTAGTTAATCAAGGTAATACCCAAACAGATTCTTAAAACAGATGAGATAGAAGATCGTTTTTCTATCCTCCCCACGGACATTCTCTCTCTCTCTCTCTCTCTCTCTCTCTCTCTCTCTCTCTCTCTCTCTCTCTCTCTCTCTCTCTCTCTCTGTAGAAGCACTGGTAGAAGACGTGAGCATACAAGGTGTCCATAAAGTCCCAGTACCATTCTGGGCAATAAATAATTGTAATGGTACTGGGAATTTATGGACACATTGTACATTATCGTATGTCATTCTACGTGGAAAATAGCAATTCTACCGTAACTTTAGCGCAAGAATTTTACAATCTTACGTAGAAATATGAATATGACGGGAAGACAAGACTTCTTGATGTGGGTAATATATGTGTGTCTCTTCACGAAATATCCTAATAACTCACGAATTAGCAAGCACATCACGTAACTATTAAAATAAAAAAAGGTGAGTAGCGGTATACGAACGAACCTAATGAAATCTAAAACGCCAATAATAAATCCTTTTTTAATAAAACAACTGTTCTTGACCTCTCTCTCTCTCTCTCTCTCTCTCTCTCTCTCTCTCTCTCTCTCTCTCTCTCTCTCGTTGGACTCGGAACGCCAATCTCAGCGTTTAATGCAGAGCAAATCGCGCATGCATAAAATTTACCAGGAAGCTCATATCGCCCCAAAACAATTTTCTTCAAGGAGAAGAAAAAAGAAAGGATTACATTACGGTTTTTGGCGTCCTCTCTCTCTCTCTCTCTCTCTCTCTCTCTCTCTCTCTCTCTCTCTCTCTCTCTCTGTTCAGAGTTCAGGACTCACTGGGGAAAGTTGGGTGGGAGGAGGAGGAGGAGGAGGAGGAAAGGTCCAACTTCCCCCCCCCCCCACCCCATTACCTCAGCCCCAATAGAAAAATTACAGGGTGCAAGAGAGGAGGAGGAGGAAGAGAGTGGGAGGGGGAGGAAGATCCAGAAAAGGAAAGGTCCAACTTCCCCCCTTAACTCAGCCCCCCCAAAAAATTACAGGGTTCAAGGAAGGAGGAGGAGGAGGAGGAGGAGGAGGAGCAGGGAAGACTCAGAGAAGGAAAGGTCCAACTTTCCCCCCCTTAACTCATGCTCAAAAAAAAATAAAAAAATTACAGGGTTCAAGAGGGGGGGGGGGAGAAGGAGGAGGAGGAGGAGGATCCAGAGGAAAGACTCAGAGAAGGAAAGGTCCAGCTTCCCCCCTTAATGCATCCTCAAATAAAAAAAATTACATTTGATTCGGTTTTCGGGGGTGGGGGAGAAGGAGGAGGAGGAGGAGGAAAAAGTGGGAGGGGGAGGAGGATGGGGGAGGAGATCCAGAGGAAAGACTCAGAGAAGGAAAGGTCCAACTTCCCCCCTTTAACTCAGCCCCAATAAAAAAAATTACGGGGTTCAAGGAAGGAAGGCAGGAGGAGGAGGAGGAGGAGGAGGAGGAGGAGGAGGAGGAGGAGGAGGAGGTCGAACGATCACTTCGGAAGCAACAGGAGAATCATAAAACTGGAGGTTGTTGTAAAATGAGAAGGTGAAAGCGATAACTCTCACGTAGGTGAGTGAAATTTAAGATACGCCTGACACCAGCTTCCAGCAGGGGGCGGGGTGGTAGACCCCCGGTAAATTTGCACGTCGCTGGAAATATCAGAGGGAAATTGAGATGGAATTCCAGGAGCCAGATTAAAATGCATATATAGGAATTCTCTCCCAAACCCATTTTTCCGATTCCAGGTTCTGATTCTCCTTCAGGTAAATTTATTTTAAAAGTGAAGTTTGTAGATAAACACAAAGACAAATTTATCAAATTATTTATCTATATATTTATTTACCTATTTATTTATTTATACATACGAACTAAAGACAATGGAGACCAACACTTTCAATCTTTTTGTTATTTTGTTTCTGCAGAACAATGAGATCAACTTCCTCGGCCAAATTTAATAAAGAGACCAACAATTCTATATTTATTTTATAGAATAATGGGGATATAAATTTATTTGTTAAGCTCAATTTAAGAAAATGGAGACCGACATTTAATTTTTTTTAACCCTTTAAGGCATTCGTTTTTTTAGCACCTTGCAAAGCATCGATACGTCTGGCAGACTCCTTTTTTGTAATCGTTTTTAATTATTTTTTATGGGGATGAACTGAAAGAGCAGCTGCTCTACTTTCATTTTAAGCACTAATTTAAGTAATTGCGCAGAAAAGGAAAAATAGTAAAATTGAACAAAGAAATTCACAAAAAAATTATTATTTTTTAATACAACTTAAGAAAAAATGTATTATTATTCCACTAATAAGAATTAAGAAAAAATATTTTATAAGGTTCTTTTCTTGTCCCGTGGCCATGTTCTGTAGGTGCCCCACACTTCTAGCTCCGGAGTGTCACCTCTGGAAGTCTATGTGAAAAAGGGTAATTTTTATGTAAAAAAAAAAATGAATATACCCACTATGCAATTTTTTTTATGACTTTGTCAACTTTCTTTAACATTAAACTATGATTTTCAGACCTAAATTATATGTAGTGACACTTTGTAATGAAATTATGACAGTAAGATGGCGTAAAGCGGCTTTCTGCAATTACCATCTTTTCACTACGATCCTGAGTTATTTCGCAGACAGTATTGATAATATTCCTTGGGGAAATTGGTAGCGTGGGAATGCTTAGCCTTTGTTATCCCCAGGGTTTTATGAATGCTTTTGCAACTGCTTGCAGGAATTTTCTTCTGTTGAGAGAGGCAGATGTGTTCCCACAGTAAATGACCCACTCCTCAATTAGTTAGACTTGCATAGCATTTCATGCGTCCCATGGACTAACAGGGCAAATCACACTGAGACTGGGAGGAGGACCAGCTGCAGGTTACTTTCCTTCAGAAGACCCAGTGGGACACTGGACATAGCTGGGTGGCTGAGCCTGTATCACCATGTGGTCTCTGGAGCCAACATGTTTCCCCTCCCAATGATCCTGTGAGGGGGTAGGACTGCCTTTGAGGGTTAAAGGAGGAAGATAAATCTCTTGGGCTGAATTTAAGATATTGGAGACCAATATATTAAATTGATTTTTGTAGTAAACTAAGGAGATATATTTCTTCGTTATACTTCAAGATACTGAAAAACGTTTTAATATTTTTCATTCATACAAACAGTGAGATAAATTCCTTCGGCTAAATTTAAGATAGAGACCAACATTTTTATGTTTTTTTTTCTTTAGAAAAATAGATAAATTTGGAGACAAGGATAACAGCAATAATGATATAAATAATGTATCAAACTCACATCTAATTTCCAAGCGAGTCACTTCACAATTCTTTCATTTTTCTCTCTTTCTCTCTTACAATAGAACAATGGAGGAAAGTTGTGCCTTAAAAACTGTTTTTCTTAACATTAACCAGCTTCACTTTTCTTGCAGATGTGTCTTCAGTTTTATAATGTTCATTCATCGTCATTAGGAAGAAGAAAGAGGAAGTAAAGGGAAATAATGATAGAATAAAAAGAGATCTGGCTTATTAAAGTAATATAAGAAAACGTATTATGCAAAAAATGTAGTATAAGGGTAGCTATGACAATTTACGATGTCACTATCATTTTGGAAATGATGGACATTTTCACTCTTCTATTTAATGACCTCATTCATGGCATTAGGTGTCAATGTCTTTATCAATGTCATTATCAGAGTTGGGGTGGGGGAGGAGGTGATAAAGATGGCGGACACAGCAAGGGTGAATGAAAGAGAAAGGGGGGTCAAGAATTTGGTGGTAATGGGGGGGTGGGGGGGGGGGGGGAAATGTATCTTCCAGATAAGGAGATATTGTATATATTGGATTTGGAGATGGGGGAACATGGGGGATTTTGAGGATCCCACAGAGAGGGACTGCAGGGAGATGGGGGTTTGAAGACGGAAGAATGTGGGATGGGAGTTTTGAAGATGGGGTGACATGGGATTGGGCATTTTGGAGAAGGGTGAATACGCCATGCAGGAATGTGGAGATGGGGGATTTGAATGTAGGGGTCTTAGAGATGGGGGATTTTGATATAGGGGTATTAGAGATGGAGGATTTGAAAAGAGGGGAATTAGAGACGGGATATTTGAATATAGATTTTTTATACAGCGGCTAATTAGAGATGTGATATTTGAATATAGGGCTATTAGAGATGGAAGATTGATATATAGCGGTATTAGAGATGGGGGATTTGAATATAGGGCTATTAGAGATGAAAGATTTATACATAGGAGTATTAGTGGGGATAAAGGGGGTATTAGTGAAATTTTGATGGGGGATTTGAAGATGGGAGATTTGAATATGAGGCTTATAGGGATGGGGGATACGGCATCCGATCAGTAATGACGAGACATGGGAGGAGACTATAAGCTGGGGGATTCTGAGATGCGATCTTAGGACGTGTCAGCTTGCTATGGAAAGCCGAAGAGATGGGGGAAGGGGAAGGGAAATGGGGAAGGGGGAGGTCACAGAGATGGGAACATGAAGATGGGAGAAGGGCAATAGAATTAGGGGGTGGGGGGGGGGGCAAGACATAGCCCCCAAAACAAAACGCGGACCTGAAGATGGGTAACACGTTCACTGGAGATGCACAGAGAGAGACAGACCTAAAAATGAAAAGGGGTGGGATATGGTAACAGAGAAAGGGTGGGGGAATGTGGGGGTGGGTAGCGTAGTAATGTGGAAGGGGGAGAGGGTCGGAAGGGGGAGAAGGGAGGACGTGTAATAAGAGCCACCATTTATTCACTTTCCCATTATTACTTCAAAATGGCGTATTTTACCGAGACAATGCAGCCTCGCATTACAATGCATTTTGGGGCGACATTGTAATTTCCAAGTGTTGGTAGTGTCTTTGTTCGTTCGTGACGTCACGTCAAGAGGTATGGCGTGGTGGGTGGGTACTAAGGTGGGTGGATACGGGGGTGTGGGAAAAGCCTTTTAAACGAAATTCGCTCTCCTTCATTTGTAAAAGTGTAAAAGGAAGAGGCGGCTAATGAAATGTAGCTAGTTTGCGCTACCGTTTTATATGCTCTCTCTCTCTCTCTCTCTCTCTCTCTCTCTCTCTCTCTTCTCTCTCTCTCTCTTTCTCTCAGGAGTATTCTTTATTCATTAATATAGACAACTTACACTTTTCACATTCTAATGAGATCGACGTTTCGTAAGTGTATTTTGATAATCTTATTTTAGTGTAAAAGCTTTAGTTAATTTTAAGATTCTATTCTATTTAAGAGCTAAAAATGAGAATACACACTTGCACTAAAGTAAATTCACATCAACCGTTCATCTTATGTCTAAGCCAGTCCTTACGACGCTCCTGATTGGGTGCTGATAGGCCACTCACAGGGCTGGAAACCCTCGGTCTCTCTCGAGAGAGTTCACATAAACAGGAAGTAGTATGTCCCACCTCTCCTGATTGATACGTCTTTCAAAAGTATCCCTTAGGAGAGGTGGAGCATACATCCTGCACATGTGAACTCTCTCGAGAGACTGAGAGTTTCCAGTCCTCTGACTGGCTTGTCAACAGCCACTCAAGAGCGTCGTAAAGGATGCACGGTTGATGTGAGTCTACTATAGTAGATACACAGACATGCAGACAGATAGATATGAACAATTGAAAAGACAGATAGACAGATAGCTGGATGGAAACAAGAAATACATAGATACATAGATGGGGAAGTTGTCTTATAGACAACTCACGAGTGCAGAGAAACAAGATCCGTAAGAAAAATAAAAAACAAAAAAATGTAGGGAACGGAGGAGAGAGACAGAGAGAAGAAGAGGAGAAGAGAGCGAGAGAGAGAGAGAGAGAGAGAGAGAGAGAGAGAGAGAGAGAGAGAGAGAGCCTATTCTATACGAATACACCTTATAACCTTATAAGAACAAACTGACAGGGAGTAACTATTGAATTTTGATATAAGATATGGAATACACTCTCATGTACACAAGTTCACGAGGGGATAAATAGAGACACAAATGGGCAGATAGATACACTAGAAAATAAACAGACATATAAACAGATGGACAAATATAGTAATATAAAAAGAAGATTAAGTTTTTCATATTGTGATTAACTTGAAAACGCACAGACGACACATGTGGGGAGAGAGAGAGAGAGAGAGAGAGAGAGAGAGAGAGAGAGAGAGAGAGAGAGAGGAACTCTTAATCAAACCTCCACAATAGGAAGTCGACAAACCTCCTCTTTGTACCGGATGTGATCAAGGCCACGCCAATAGGCGCACACAACAGACCTCGTTTGATAGGAGCTAAGGAGCATAGCTCTGGCGTCGCACGTGAAGCCAAGCACACATCAGATTGCCTAAGAAGAAGCATCTCAGGTGATCGGGTGAATGCAGCGTTGGGTCATAAAGGCAATTGGTACGTTGATTTCGTCAATGGGTTTGCTGATGGTCGCCTCAGTTTGAAGTTGCTTATTTTAGCGTTATTGTTAAGTATTTATTTTCAGTATTTTCGTCCGTGCTGACATTCTATAAGGTCGAGGATCTTGAAGAAGATATGACAGTCGAGATGTACCCAAAATTAAGGTTATCAAGAAGTCATGAATGACAGGAAGTTCTACTTGTGTCAGGAGAAACCAAAAAATGTTATGTCATGTCAAAGGTACGTTTGATTATCATCACCATATATATATATATATATATATATATATATATATATATATATATATATATATATGTGTGTGTGTGTGTGTGTGTGTGTGTGTGTATGTATGTATATATGGAAAAAGACTCCAATTATTCTACTATGAGGTAATGTCGAAAAAATAAGCTTAATTTTGTATAGCTGCATTTGACAAATGCCATTCAATCAGAAAAACCTGTCCTTAGGTAATCTTAGCTGAATTTAATAACAAGATAAAGCAAATCAAAATACGCCAATAAATTAGGAAGTCAATTACATGACATCCTAAAAACCCATCTTAATCAATCAACCGAAAAACAAACCATTTTACCAGGAATTCATTTGCCACAGTCTTAGCTGTAACCATTTCCATGATACGAGTGACTCAAATAGGAAATATAAGTCTCATTATTGCCGGGAAGTAAGGCCGTCAGTAACCTTATTACAAAAGTCCTTAACAAAGGAAGTCCACAGGGATTCAGGTAAACTACGGCTAACCCTAATTAGATCAGCAGGTGTCCCCTGTGTCGTCCAGGTGACTATTGTCCTGAGAACGGGAAGGTGTACTAAGCCTACGGTGTCCGCGCGCCACATTTAATTAATATCTGTCTTGTCTTACGAAATTTGTAGGATTAATGGTATGATTTTATAGAAAGGATTTGTCAAAATTGCTAATGTATGTCTGTACCCACCCACATACATATATATATATATATATATATCATCATAATATAAACAAACACATTATATATATATATATATATATATATATATATATATATATATATATATATATATATATATTGGTTATGTGTCTACGAGAGAGAGAGGATAAGAGAGGAGAGACGAGAGAGAGAGAGAGAGAAAGTTTTTCCTCACATAATAAAATCATGATGTTTAAGTGTCTTGCACCCAGTCCCTAACCTATATACATGCAACTAATTCTAAAGCAAATTATCTATACATACAACTAATAACTAAAACAAGAGAGCATCAAAATAACATAAAATATAAAAAATATACTTGGAAAAAAAAGCCTTTTGTGAATCTTAAGAAAATGCAATACATTCCAGCCTCGTCTCCCCCCTACTCCCACAAAACCCAAAGAAAAATCTCCTACGTACGACATTTTTGGGAAATTGATGTTATTGTATACCTCTTGCAAACGCACAGAGGAGAGATGAGGACGCC
>NC_061088.1:7846707-7859207 GCF_015104395.2 Macrobrachium nipponense | reverse complement strand
TATATTTCTGGGTCTTCGTCTGCTTTTATTAGTCTTCTTCCCATGCACTTTTAGCCCACTCGTCTTCACTGGTTTTCAGATATTGCCCCAGTGCTCTGTTTTCGATGTTGACGCAGTCCTCTATACTTAGTAGTCCTCTCCCTCGTTCCTTTCGTGTTATGTATAGTCTGTCCGTATTTGCTCTTGGGTGTAGTGCTTTGTGTATTGTTCATATGTTTCCTGGTTTTCTGATCTATGCTGCGGAGTTCTGCCTTCGTCCATTCCACTATTCCTGCGCTGTATCTGATTACTGGCACTGCCCATGTGTTTATGGCTTTTATCATATTTCCGGCGTTGAGTTTTGACTTGAGTATCGCCTTGAGTCTCTGCATATATTCTTTTCTCCTGATCGTGTCCTTCATCTCTTGGTGTTTTATATCCCCTCCTTCCATTATTCCCAGGTATTTGTATCCTGTCTCATCTATGTGTTTGATGTTGCTCCCATCTGGTAGCTTTATCCCTTCAGTTCTCGTACTTTGCTTTTTGTATGTTGACTAAGGCGCATTTTTCTATTCCAAATTCATCCTGATGTCCCAGATACAATCCTTACAGTCTGGATTAGGGTATCTATTTCCTTGATGCTCTTACCATACAGCTTGATGTCGTCCATGAACATCAGATGGTTGATTCTGTTGCCTCTTTTCTTGAGTTGGTACCCAGCATCCATCTTCTGTAGTACTTTTGTCATGGGATAATGGCTACTACGAAGAGTAGTGGGGACAGTGAGTCGCCCTGGAAGATCCCTCTCCTGATATTAACCTGTGCTAGTCTTATTCCAGAGCTTGTAAGTATTGTATTCCAGTTGCGCATTGTATTTTTGAGGAAGTTGATGGTATTTTCCTCTGCCCCATATATTTTCAGGCATTCTATTAGCCATGTGTGTGGTATCATGTCGAAGGCTTTCTTATAGTCTATCCATGCCATGCTTAGGTTGGTTTTCCTTCTCCTACTGTTCTTCATTACCATTTTGTCTATCAGGAGCTGGTCTTTTGTGCCCCTACACTTCTTTCTGCAGCCTTTCTGTTGGTGGGGGAATGGTGTTTGTCTCTCATAGGTAGTTGTATAGCCTTTCACTGATGATACTGTTAGTAACTTCCACATTATTGGTAGGCAGGTGATAGGCCTGTAGTTACTGGCTATATTTCCCTTACTCTTGTCTTTTTGTACTAAGGATGTTCTTCCTGTGGTCATCCATTTGGGTGCTTGGTGATTTGAGATACAATGCTGGATTTGTTCTGCTATTCGTGGGTGTAGGGCCTTGAAGTTTTTGAGCCAGTATCCATGGACTTCATCGGGACCTGGGGCTTTCCAGTTTGGCATTTTCTTTAGTTGGTGTCTGACTGTGTCTGTCGTGATGTCTGTGAATCTTTGTTTTATTCTCCCTGTTTCTTCTTCCTTGACTTCCTGGAGCCATGTTGCATGTTTGTTGTGTGATACCGGATTGCTCCATATGTTTTCCCAGAGTCTCTTACTTGGTTCGGCTTCAGGAATTTCTGGGTGGTTGTCTTCCCTCTTAGTTGGCTGTATAGTCTTTTCTTCTGGTTGGTTCCGAATAGTTTGTTCTGTTGGTATCCCTTATTCCTGTTCATGTACCGTTGGATCTTGTGTGCTTTGGCCTTAAGGCCTCTGTTTTACATCTTCTATTGTGTTGTTTAGTCCCCTCTCTCTTGTACTTTGTATTTCTCGTGAGTTCCTCCCTTGTTTTCTTGCTTCTTAGCCTTTTTTTCTGCCATCTCTTTCAGTTTACTCAAGTCAGATCTCATCACCATGATTTGCTTTCCAGGCGCCTTTTCCAAGGAGGTTGCTGTTTTGGTTTCTGTTGGGTTGGGTTGTGTTGGTGTTCGAATTCCCATCAGTTCTGCTACTAATCTTGCTCCTGCATATATCAAGTTATTTGTTTCTGTGATACTGGTGGTGTGTATTATGGCCATTATTTCATTGACCTCACTTGTTTTCTCCCTTAATTTCTTGATTATTATTATTATTATTATTATTATGGCGCCGTGGAGGAGTGGGTTAGGTCGTCAATAGACTTAAGTCAAGTTAAGCAACACTGGCTCTGGTCAGTCGTTGGATGGGTGACCGCTCTCCTCGGCGTTGATTCCTTGGGAAAGGATCTTTACCATAATTTCCTCAGTCTACTCAGCTGTAAATGAGTACCTATCCCTGATGGGGTAGGGTCCAGCTATGGGTTAAATAGCAAAACTCAGCAATGATGGAAAGAAATGAAGGATTAAACGACAACGACGTAAATGGAACCTCTGGCAACAGAGGAGCTTCGTCCGGCAACCAGGTATTCAACCCAATTGAAGGGGAAGACGGTCAGGTACTTGGAGGTCGTCATCCAGCAACTGATCACCACAACGACATTATTATTATTATTATTATTATTATTATTATTCTGTTGAATAAAATGGCAGAATTCAGCGAATTAATCTTATATATTATCTTTTCTATTTTTCTTATTACTCTCTTTTCTGGCTCAGTGATACTTCGAAATAATTGTCCAATATTCATATTAGGGATACTGCTGAAAGTGGTATTTTATTCAGAACAGGCTTTATTAATCAAAGACTGGTATCATCAGTATACTGGTATTATCAGAATACTGGTATATGGGAAGGCGTTCCTCTGGTTCAGATCAAGCAGGGGTCGTCGTCGGTGTTGGTATTATTCCGTAAGAGAGATCAATGTCAGGCTGGGGTCGTCTCTGGTATTCTGGCTTATCGCGACGTTTCAACCTTCTCGTAGGTCATCTTCTTGGCTGGTTAGCAGTAGGTCATCTTCTTGGCTGGTTAGCAGTAGAAGTGAAGAGATGGTGTCTGCATGCCGGTATTTATAGCATCTCGAATCCTAGAGCTGCGTTCTCATTGGTAGAGTCGGTCTGGGGCGAAGTCTGGGATCTCTCGTCGATGGTTGAAGGGATGCACTCGTGCGAGCGCTAGAGTAGTGCATCGGGGAATGAATGTCAGGGGTCCCACTTGCGGTAGGAATCCTATCATCCCGCTGGTGCTCCTGGATATTTGGGTGGTCGTTCGCTGCTGATCTTCGGGCGGCGGTAGGGAGGAGAAACGTTTCTTGGGTAATGATTAAGTTAGGTTTCTTCTTTCCTATGTGGAGGGCTTCCAGGATTCGTAAACGTCGGGGATCGGTGGTTTGGTCAATTATTTCGATATTAGGTATAATATCGCTCCTTTTTAATCTTACGTTATGGGCAGTGATTATAAATGGCTCCCTCTTGGGCGTGGCAGGAGATTCTCTTGGAGAATCGCATGGTGGCCATGCCGATGTATTTGCCGAGGCATCCTCGGACGGGGCATGTGTATCGGTAGACCACGCTCGTCTTCTTTGAGGGATCCTGCAGTGTGGTCGCTGGGTTGTTCCTCATCCCCAGGCTGCTTGTCTTCTTCGTTTTATAATATATTATTAAATTAATGGTCTTGTCCTGATTGGTGGGGCTTGATGGGCTCTGGGATGTCGGGGCGGGGTTCCTGGAGGTACCAATCTTCAACTTGCTTTGCTATCACAGCATCGACGGCGCGATTAGTGTCCGTTGTCGACGAGGACCTGGGCGTCGTCGTCAACGGACACACTAATCGCTGAATTCTGCCATTTTATTCAAAAGAATTTGTTTAAAAGAGGGTCTTCTTCCAAAATATTATTATTATTATTATTTATTATTATTATTATTATTATTATTATTATTATTATTATTATTATTATTATTATTATTATTCTTATTATATTACATTATTGGTCTATCACAGTCCTCCAATTCAACTGGGTGGTATTTATAGCATGTGGTTCCGGGTTGCATCCTGCCACCTTAGGAGTCCATCACTTTTTTGAAGACGGGCCAACTTACTCAGAGAAAAGGTTTCGAACGCACTCGTTACGTAACTTATGACATCATTTCTTCCCTCTTTCTCGATGGATGATTGGCTATACGTAACGAAGGCTAACCTAACCTCTGGCAACAATGAACAGACCAAAATTTAAAATAACAAGGGCAGAAAGCAGGACACCTTTATGAACTCTGGAACCTCCCACTGATAATTGTCATAATGAACAAACCAACAAAATATGTTAATAAATACAAAAACACTTGGATTATTAATCTAACTCCCAAAATAAGTTTCTAAAGAAATTACAGTCTACTTTATAGGTCACAATCAGATTGACAAGATGTAGGGAATAGTTGGTAATTACCAAAAACATAGTAGACAAGCTTGATTTGATAACTGCTATATCCAAAGTCAAGCAATTTTTATTTATTGGCTATCTACCTATTTACTGAAAAAAAATAGCCGGTACCGTATATTGGCTTTAAACCTTCACGAATAATTATCGTCAGAATGGTGACTTCATGAGGCTCCACCCACTTTCGCCTCGTTATAATTCAGGATAACACTGAAGGCTACCATGGGCAATGTTGGATTAGAAAATTTAACTTCTGGCTATAAAAACTAATTTCTCGAGTAGTTGTAAGAAGTGCTAAATGATCCTCAAGGATCCCAGCAGTTGGTCTAAACGTTTAATTCATGTATATTACTGCTATGCTGTTGCGGCACTACTGCTACAGTAGTATTACTACGCTAGCGCTGATACCCCACCCACATCTATGTATCGTTCCGCCATTCATAAAGTCTTTGGGTTTCAGAGCCGATGGAATTTCTGTCTGGTGGATGGGCGGGGCAACATTTAGTCAAAAGGTGTTTGTTTACCTTGCTTCCGTAATGAATGTTTTTCGACTCTTGGCTCGTAATCATTGGCCATGGCGTCGGCTAGATCATTTTTACTCTATAAAAATTAGGGGCAACATTTAGTCAAAAGGTGTTTGTTTACCTTGCTTACGTAATGAATGTTTTTCGACTCTTGGCTCGTAATCATTGGCCATGGCGTCGGCTAGATCATTTTTACTCTATAAAAATTAAAAATATCGGGTTTAGGTTATTGATAATGCTGACAAAATTTGTGTGTGGTTGTAAAATATACATACGTCAACTTTCAGCTACATCCGATGCTTTGACAAGGAGCAAAGTCCAAAAAACCGTGTTACAGAGACCCTGAATCTCATAGTAGGTGGCATTTATAGTGTGGGGTTCCGGGTTGCATCCTGCCTCCTTAGGAGTCCATCACTTTTCTTACTATGTGTGCCGTTTCTAGGATCACACTCTTTTGCATGAGTCCTGGAGCTACTTCAGCCTCTAGTTTTTCTAGATTCCTTTTCAGGGATCTTGGGATCGTGCCTAGTGCTCCTATGATTATGGGTACAATTTCCACTGGCATATCCCATATCCTTCTTAGTTCTATTTTCAGGTCTTGATACTCATCCATTTTTTCCCTTTCTTTCTCTTCAACTCTGGTGTCCCATGGTATTGCGACATCAATGAGTGATACTTTCTTCTTGATTTTGTCAATCAACGTCACGTCTGGTCTATTTGCACGTATCACCCTATCTGTTCTGATACCATAGTCCCAGAGGATCTTTGCCTGATCGTTTTCTATCACTCCCTCAGGTTGGTGCTCGTACGCTTATTACTGCAAGGTAGCTGATGTTTCTTGCACAGGCTCCAGTGGAGGGCTTTTGCCACTGAATCATGCCTCTTTTTGTACTGGTTCTATGCAAGTACCGGACATTCGCTTGCTATGTGGTTTATGGTCTCATTTTTCGTATTGCACTTCCTACATATGGGAGAGATGTTATTTCCATCTATCGTTCTTTGGATATATCTGGTTATTATTATAATTATTATTATTATTATTATTATGATTATTATTACTATTATTATTATTATTATTCATATGGAGCAATCACACCACAGAAGCCACTGAATTTAAATTCAGCTTCCCCAAAAATATGGTGTTCATTAGAAAGAAGTAACAGCTGGTACTGGGAAATAACAGAATGAAGAGACCAGCTATTAGAAAATATATAAATAAATAAATAAATAAACAAATAAATAAATAAATAAATAAAGATAAAAATGCAAGGAGAATTGTTTTAGGGCAGTGTTGCATTGCATCTTGAACATTTGAGATTTCCTGTTGCAAAACATCTTCATTGAAACGGTTCCACAGTCCAGCGGTGCGTAGAATAAAGGACATCATGACAGGCAAGCTTTGCTTAATTGAGCAACCTTTGCTTAGTTAAGCAAACTTTGCTTATTTGAGCAATGCTGAAACACGACGGTTACACATGCAATTGATGACACTGCTCAAGTTGAACACTCAACCGTGGTTTTCAGTCTTGCCAGCAAAAAAAAAAAAAAAAAAAAAAAAAAAAAAAAAAAAAAAAAAAAAAAAAAAAAAAAAAAAACAGATGCCTTCTTATTTCGCTTCTTACGTTTAAATATTTCTCGACTGACTTAAAAAGTGAAATGTCAGCATCTTTTTTTCATTCATATTTCCCCTTCAGATGACAATGGCGTATTATGCAAAACGTCGGCATCCCACGGTGGTCAGCAAAAAATAAAACGTGTCTTTATTTATCAATAGAACGAGTTTTTTTTTATAAGTTGTGCTGCTACAGCGGCTGCGGCGTCTGGTTTATAATTTTTCCACGAAATTGCAGTCGAAAAGTTCGTGAACTTTAAAAACGATGTTTCTGCTGGAGAAAATCGCAAACGCGGCTCCTGATTTTGATGTGTGTCGTTCATTTCAAAGCGCTGTCTGCGGTCCCAAATCATTTGCAGAAATCCTCGTCGTGAGACAATAGAGAGGAATTTCCAAGAATATCATAGTTTCCTCCTTATAGGTTCTTGCAATACAGTCTAAAATTGAGACAGGTGAACGATGTCACGTCTTTTTTCGGTGATTCAATTGTCGGAAATCGTGATAAACAATTTACCTTACATAGTCTACTTAAATGACTTATACCCGCGTGGAACCTGTATTTTCTTTAGCACTAAATCCACAGCAGATAGCAAATTTATGCCAAGAGCTCTGTAATGCTATACAATGTAGGCCAACTTTTGTAGACATATCATATGATCGGTTATATCAATATGCCGAGTTCACTCCGGTATTCCATAATCTTTATTGATCATAATTTGACCAACTTAGATAAAAATCATTAACTCCCTCTTCAAATATTCACCTGTCCTCATGGCTATGTAAGGTATTTTGAGACGAATACAAAAAGTATTTCTTATTATATAATACGACTGCTTATTGAAATGAATCTTTTGAACCTCCAAGGTATCATATTTCCAGTGCTTGATATTGTCAAAACAGTCACAAAATTAGCTGGCTTTTGGCCTTAAACTGTTTTAAATAAGTTTGGAAAACGACAAATAAGTTATTGAGATGTAAAAAACAAAAAGTTGAGTGATTACAGATAAAATGTTACAGACCACAATGGTGCCATTTTGTCCTCATGTCCTCAAGTTCTTCAACCAAAATATTATTATTATTATTATTATTATTATTATTATTATTATTATTATTATTATTATTATTATTATATTATTATTTTATTATTATTATTATATAATAATAATAATAATAATAATAATAATAATAATAATAATAATAATAATAATAATAATAATAGTAATAATAATAATAATAATGAGGACAGACAACTGTCTTCAGGTTAGGCCACTGGAGACCTCCATTCACCTCCTCGAATCCTTCAGCCTCCTCTCTTTCCTTATGTCCTAGAACCTCGGGCAATGAAGATCTCATTATCCTTCAAACCACTGCCATGGTTTGCCTATCAGCCTGTTTTCCTACAGGACCTCTTCCCCGGGAAGGATTAACAACGTGTGATGATGATGACGACGCCTCCGCCCAAAGACGTATCCTTTTCTTTGGGACTATCTCAGGGGGGAGAGAGAGAGAGAGAGAGAGAGAGAGAGAGAGAGAGAGAGAGAGAGAGAGAGAGAGAGAGAGAGGCTGTTTCTTCCATAGACTAAATTCTGTCTCCTGAGCACTATAGAGAGAGAGAGAGAGAGAGAGAGAGAGAGAGAGAGAGAGAGAGAGAGAGAGAGAAAGTGTTTGTGGGGAGTCCTACGACCATATCTGCCGGAGGTCCCCTTAGGAACCTCCTAGACCTCTATCTACCTCCGACGAAACTTTTTTCATCTGATCGTTTTACTTCCGTTTCCACCAACTACGCAATCTCTGGGCGCCCCCCCCCCCCCCCAACCTCCCATTCTCCTCTCTCTCTCTCTCTCTCTCTCTCTCTCGTCTCTCTCTCTCTCTCTCTCTCTCATGTAGGCCCACTTTCCCTCCTCCTTTCCAGGAGGTCTGCCGAGGAGGGTGCTTGTTGTGTACGTATAGCAGCAGCAGAACCACCCCACCAGCAGCCACCACCATCGCCGCCTCCACCGCCGCCGGTGGTGGTGATATCCTTCCCCGAGTCCTGCAGGACAATGTTGTCCACGGAGAGAGAGGTTCAGGTTTGTTTTGCGAGTTCATATTGAGGTCATGGAACCAGGAGCATCAGGATCAATAAAAGATTGAAGCTGCCAGGCCACGACCAACACATTTTGGCATCACCCACTTCTCCTCCTCCTCCTCCTCCTCCTCCTCCTCCTCCCCCACCTCCTCCACGTCCTGCACCACCTCCTCCTCCTCCTCCTCCTCCTCCTCCTCCTCCTCCTACTCTCCTAACTCCTTCACTTACAGCTCCTACTCTCTCTCCACCCTCATTTTTCGTCTAGCTCTTCGTCACCGTCTTCTTTGATTTTTTTTAGAAGTCCTTCTCTCTCATTTTCCCCACCCCTCATTCTTCGACGTTTGCCTTGCACCTCTCTCTCTTCTCTCTCTCTCCTCTCTCTCTCTCTCTCTCTCTCTCATGCTCCTGAACTCCTGCCTGCTTCTCTGGCCCCGCCTCCCTCACACAGACACACACACTCCTACCTCCTGTGCTCCCTACTTTTCCCTGAAGCCATGGGTGTCGACATCATCATCATCATATGCACTTATTCAACAGCCAACCGCCATCAGCTGCAGTCAGCCAGTCAGTCACCCGTACACCTTAGGCCCACCCGAGGAGGTGCTAAACTTGCTTTTTCGTACCTTGGGTCCACAGAGCCTCGATGTTTCGTCCGGTAATGTAACACTTCTTTCGCTTTCCTTTGGCTGCACTCGAAAGTCGTTTTGTCGAGGACTTCAAGATATGGTTGTCGTTGCCGTGTTTCTCGGTTTAAAGTAAAAACTGGTGTCAGGAAATTTGATCTTGAAGTACCTTTTATGAGTCACTGAATCTTAACTCAATTGTTTTGTTCCGGACTATAGAGGACATTCGTTGGCTTATAGACTTTTAAATTAATGTCCTCAGTGCTTCTTGGCTTAAAGTTCTTGACAGGTTTCAGGGACTTTAAATGATCTTGAAGTCCTTTATGAGTCACTGAATCTTACCTCAATTCTGTTTTGTTCCGGACTTTAGAGCACAGTCATTGGCTTAAATATTCCTCTCTGACTTTTAACTCGAAGTCCTCAGTGTGTCTTGGCTTAAAGTTCTTGACAGGTCTCAGGGACTTTAAATGATCTTGATGTCCTTTATGTGTCAATGGATCTTACGTCAAATGTTTTGTTCCGGACTTCAGAGATCAGTCATTGGCTTAAAATAGTTCCCTCCAGATCCCAGGGACTTCGATCTTAAAGTCCTTTATGAGTCACTGGATCTTACCTCAATTGTTTTTTCCGGACTTTGGGGTGCAGTCATAGTCCTCTCCGTGTCTCAGGGACTTTTAAGTGATCTTAAAGTCCTTTATGAGTCACTGAATCCTACCTCATTGTTTTGTTCCGGATTTTAGAGCACAGTCATTGGCTTACATATTCCTCTCCTGGTCTCAATGACTTCTAACTTGATGTCCTCAACGAATCATTGAATCGTATATCTTAATAATGTTTTGTTCCGGACATTAAAATACAATAAATGGTGTTGTGTTCTTGGTTCAAAGTCCTTTACAGGTCGCAAGGACTTTTATCTTGAAGTCCTCACTGATTCATTGAATCATATCTTAATTCTGTTTTGTTCAGGACTTTAAGATACAGTCATTGGTGCTTCTTGGGTTTGAGTCCTCTACAAGTCTCAATGCCTTTGATCTTAGAGTCCTTTATGAGTCACTAAATCGTATCTTAAGACTGTTTTGTTGAGGACTTTAAGATACGTTTCATAGGTGATGCGTTTCTTGGCTTAAAGTCCTCTATATGTCTTTGGGACATTTACCTTGAAGTCCTTAATGAGCAATTGAATCGTAACCTTAATACTGTTTTGTTCAGGACTTTAAGACACGTTTCATAGCTAATGCGGTTCTTGGCTTAAAGTCCTCTACAGGCATCAATGACTATTATCTTGAAGTCCCCAGTGAGTCCCTGACTCGCAACTCAACTCAGTCATTGTTGTTGAATTCTTGGTTTAAAGTCCTCTACAGTCAGTGGCTTTGATCTTTAAGTCCTCAATGAGTCATACCTTGATTCCGAGTCCTCAGGGACTGGTACTTGAGTCCCCAATGAGTCAGTACATTAATTTTGAGTCCTCAGTGACTGAGAACTTGATCTACATTGTAATCTACAGTCATCTCTGTTTTGTATCTTAATCTATAGCATCTCTGATTTCAATCTTAATCTACAACAATTACCGATTAACAGCTTAATCTACAGCGATCGTTGAATTGTTCCTTTTTACTACAGCCATGATTAGTATCATAGGCAACAGTCAGCACTGATTTGTAACTAAATCTACAGTTATCAATAACTTGAATCTTAAATCCTTCAGCATCACAGTTTACATTAATCTACAGTCATTCTTAATTTATACCTGAAGTCCTAAATAACACTTACTGCATCGAGAGTTCTATATGATTCGATCCTTTATCTACAGTTCTCGCTACAGTAGCACTGACGTACAAAATCCTAACGTTCGCCCCGCTATTGTGACAAATTTCCAGAGCTCTCAGTCCGGTACCACATCCGTCAGCCGTACTTCGCGCGGAATCATAATAATCCTACCTTGAGTTCATTTTTCCTATTTGGTCCTACCTGGAATTCCTTTTTACGAAACTAATGAAGTCACCAGAGGAGAAGAAAAAAACAAAAACAAAAAAACATAGACCCATTTAAAGAAGAAAAACGTCAAAATGTTTGCTAATTAATGATTCTATTCCAGGCAAAAGTGGGAACCGGTTCCATAAAGAGGTGCAGCTAGCGAGAGAGAGAGAGAGAGAGAGAGAGAGAGAGAGAGAGAGAGAGAGAGAGAGACTGTCGTTAAGAGCAGCCATAAATCACGTGTTAGAAATGAATAATCAATCCCCTACAATGCTAAATGAGGGAAACGTCAGGGAATATATAATAATAATAATAATAATAATAATAATAATAATAATAATAATAATAATAATAATAAGAGGAAGAAGAAAAAGATGAAGAAGAACAGAGAATAATAATAATAATAATAAATAATGAATTATAACAAAAATAGTAATAATAGGAAGACGAAGAGGGCGAAAAAGAAAAAAAATAATAATAATTATAATTATAATAAGTATAATAATAATGAAGAAAATACAATAATAATAATAATAATAATAATAATAATAATAATAATAATAATAATAATAATAATAATACTAAAAAGAAGAAGAAAAAGGAGAAGAAGAAGGAGAAGAAATGAAAGGGGAAAGGAGAAAGCGAAACCACTGGACGCGAAAAAGTTTCAAATGAAATACGGGAATGAGAAAGACGTGATAAGAATTTTTCTCCGATGAAAAAGAGGGAGAGGGGAAAATGGAAAGGGTTGATATGGGGACAGAGGAGGAATCAATTCTCTCTCGTTCGCGAGGAGACAAAGAGAGAGAGAGAGAGAGAGAGAGAGAGAGAGAGAGAGAGAGAGAGAGAGAGAGAGAGATAAGCCAACACCCATTTCCACTATGACTTGTAAAGCGAAATACATCCATATATAACAATACTACTACTACTACTACTACTACTACTACTACTACTAAATACTAATAATAATAATAATAATAATAATAATAATAATAATAATAATAATAATAATAATAATAGTAATAATAATAATGATAGTAATAATAATATCAAAATATAATAATAAAAATAAAAATATAAGATAATAATAATAATTAATAACAATAAAAATAATAATAACAATAGTAATAATGATAATAATAAAATAATAATAATAATAATAATAATAATAATAATAATAATAATAATAATAATAATAATAATAACCTACCTATCTCCTCAAGACTAAGTTCATCATCAACTCTTTCGCGACACCCCCCCCCCCAACACCCCAAAAGAAACCCGGCACTATTGATTGACTGATATTAGTGCCCTGGCGTTGCAATAAGGGCCATTATTGCCACCGCAATATGAAGGGAACACATTATTACTTTCTTGGGGGCTGGTGTCTGTCTTCGGGCGATCGTGGCGACAGGAAATCCGGAGATCTTTTCTTTATTATTATTATTGGGAATTTTGTA
>NC_061088.1:7839207-7841707 GCF_015104395.2 Macrobrachium nipponense | reverse complement strand
TTTGTGCAATATCCTTTTGATAGTGTGGGTACCATATCATATTGCAATATTCAAGTGGACTACGAACATATGTTTTATAAAGCATAATCATGTGTTCAGCTTTTCTTGTTTTGAAGTGCCGTAACAACATTCCCATTTTTGCTTTACATTTTGCCAACAGAATGGCTATTTGATCATTGCATAACATGTTCCTATTCATCATCACACCAAGGTCTTTAACTGCTTCCTTATTTGTGATTGTCTCATTATTAGGTCCCCTATATGCATATAGCTTTCCTTCTCTGTATCCATAATTTATTGATTCAAATTTATCAGAGTTAAATACCATCCTATTTACCTCTGCCCAATCATATACTTTGTTAAGGTCTCTTTGTAGAGCGTTCCTATCTTCATCACAAGTAATTTCTCTACTTATTCTTGTGTCATCAGCGAAACTACTCACTACCGAATCCTTAACATTACTGTCTATGTCTTCAATCATAATAACAAACAATATTGCAGCTAGCCACCGTACCTTGTGGCACACCGGATATTACCTTGGTTTCATCCGATTCTTTCTCATCGTTTGCAATAACTATCTGTTTTCTGTTGTGTAAAAATTCTTTTAACCATCTTCCTACTTTATCTACGATATTGTGTTTTCTAATTTTCTTTGCTAATATATTATGGTCTACTTTGTCAAAAGCTTTTGCAAAGTCTAGATAAACCACATCTGTTTCATTTCCGCTTTTCATATTTTTGAATATGTTCTCACGGTGGACTAACAGTTGGGTTTGTGTACTTTTTCGGGTACGAAACCGTGTTGTCCTATATTAAACAAATTATTTTTTTATTAAATGTTTCATAATATTTTTCTTCATTACCCTTTCATACACTTTCATAATATGTGATGTTAGACTCACAGGCCTATAATTACTTGCCTCTAGTCTTGATCCACTTTTGAAAGTAGGGGTGATATATGCTAATTTGTGCTCATCATAAATCTTGCCTGTATCTACACTTTGTCTTAATAATATTGCAAGTGGCTTTGCGATAGAATGAACTACTTTCTTTAACAAAATAGCAGGGACTCCATCCGGCCCTGCAGCAGCTCCATTTTTAATTTCATTAATTGCCTGCACAATATCAGCTTCATTAATTTCTATGTCAGCTAAATATTCACTATTTTCGTCCCTTACTTCTATATCATTATCTTCATTATCTATTCTAGGGGTGAATTCTCTCTTATATCGTTCTGCCAGTATGTTGCAAATTTCCTTTTTTTCATTCGTTAATCTCCCTTCAATTCTCAGAGGGCCTTTTTCTATTCTTCTTTTATTCATCTTCTTCGCATATGAGTATAATAGTTTGGGTTTTGCTTGATATTATTAATAGGGTTTTTTCTTCCAAGTCCCGTTTTTTCATTTTCTTTTGATTGTATAATCTTTTGTTCTGCATTTTCTATCTTACTTTTTAGTTCTATAACTTTCCATGCATTTTTTTTCTTTTGCAAGACCTTTTTTCCACTTTCTGATTTTCTGGAACAAGATCCTTCTGTCTCTTGGTATGCATGAATGATGTTTACTTTTCTTCTTCGGTATATATTTATCCACTATTTTCTCCAATATTTTATATAATATCTCCGTATTTACCCTTATGTCATCACTTACGAAAATGTTATCCCAATCTTTGTTTAATTCTTCATTAATTTCTGACCATTTTATATTTTTACTGTAGAAGTTGTATTTTCCATATCCTTCCCACTTTTTCATTTCTTGCTTATCTCTATTTCACTTGCTTTGGAATGATAACTGTTAATTCTATGACATTATGATCTGAAATACTCGCATTATAAACTATTATTTCTTTAACATAATTTCATCTCGTTCACAAATACTAGGTCTAAAGTATTTTCCTTTCTTGTTGGCAGGTGATTTATTTGTTGAATGTTGTATTCTAGTAGCATATCTAATAGCTTTTCAAATTGCCTCTTATCTTCTGCACTACTATTACTCTCTTTTTTATATGTATAAGTACAAACCACAGTCTCCTATTCGTTCTTTCCATTCTACGAAAGGAAAGTTGAAGTCACCAGATAGGAGAAATAGTCCCAGTCCTTGTGATTTCTACATATATCATCCAATTTTTCAATTATTAAGTCAAACTCTTTAGTATTAGGAGGTCTATATATTACTATGTTCATCAATTTTTCAGATTCAAATTCTACCGCTATTAGTTCACATTCTGAGTTACTATATTTCTCATATATTTTTCCTTATTTTTTGTCTTTCCCATATATTGCGGTTCCCCCTTGATTCCTATTTTTTCTATCTGATCTATAAGTTTGGAACCCTTTTATTTGATCATCATTCCCAGTCTCTTGGGAATACCAGGTTTCACTTATATTCATTATATCTATTTTCTTTTCATTTTGCGTTAGTTCTTCTAAGTACTCTATTTTTCTTTTTGAGTTACTCGTAACTAAACCCTGCGCATTCTCATCACTATGATGGTTTGCGTG
>NC_061088.1:7829207-7834207 GCF_015104395.2 Macrobrachium nipponense | reverse complement strand
CCATATTTTCTCTTCAAATTACTTTCTCCGAATTACTAGAAATAAACTTTTACTCTTATTTCAACCTCTTACTAGTAATTGCTATAAATGAACATACATTCTTAATTCAACCCACAGCTCCTTTATATAAAATAAACATTACTTTCTTTACAGACACAGGAATGATGAGAATTGAGCATGAAGAAGAGACCCAGAGAAATTACAGGGATAGAAAATAGAGAACATGAATAAAGGACTTAGAAGAAAATCAAGAATAATCAAGTAAAACTATGGGGAACAAGACATAAAAAAATATTATAAATAACGAGAGCCAAAGAGGCATAATATAACGAAGAATAAGATAAAAAAAAAATCAAGAATGATTAACAAAAAATATGTGGAACACGAGAAGATGCATAAAAGAAAGAAAATTTCAAGAATAATTAAGAAAACATGTGTAACACAATGCCACGAATAAAAGAAACAAAATTTCAAGAATAATTAAGTAAAAACTATGTGTAACACGACAAACTGGAGAAAACGAGATAAAAATGTATATAATATAATGAAGAATAAAAGAAAAACCACACACACACAAAAATCTTTGAATGAAAAAAGAACAAGGAAGAAAAATAACTTATATGAAGAGCCGGAATAATAGACAAAAGAACACAAAAGAACAGGGAGAGTCTCACAGACAAGAAAATAATGGTTTGGATAGAAGACGGAGGGGATTCCCCCCCAAACCCCCCTGTCAAATGAACCGCTTGAATGATGAATATTGCAACACCCAAAAGAGTCGTGCAATGAAGTCTCTCTCTCTCGTCAACTTTGTGTTTTTTCTTCTTCTTCTTCTTCTCCTCTCATTCCACTTCAGGCCCTCTGAATCCTCTCTCATCTTTTCCTATCCTCGCTCCCTCTCCTCTCGTCCCAACTATGTGTTTCTTTCCTTCTTCTTCTTCTTTCTCCTCTCACTTCCAGCTTCTGAATTCCCTCTCTCCTCTCTCTCTCTCTCTTTTCGTCAACTTTGACTTTCCGTCAACATTTTGGGTTCCTCTCTCTCCTTCTCTCTCTCTCTCTCTTCCTCTCTCTCTCTCTCTTCTCTCTCTCCTTCTCTCTCTCTCCTCAACTTTCGTCAACTTTGTTTCTTTCTTCTTCTTCAATCTTTTTTCTTCTTTTTCTCTCGTCTCCAACTCCAGCTCTGAATTCTCTCTCTCTCTCTCTCTTCACTCTCCGGATCCCTCTCCTTGATCTCTTCTCTCTCTCCTCTTTCCTTTCCTCTCTCTCTCTCTCGTCCAACTTTTGTGTTTCTTTTCCTTCATTCTTTTTCATTCTTTTTATTTTCTTTTTCTAACTCTCCACTCCAGCTCTGAATTTCTCTCCTCGCTCTCTCTCTCTTCTCTCTCGCATCTCTCGTCTCGGATCTTCTCTCTCTCTCTCTTTCGTCAACTTTGACTTTTCGTCAATTTTGTGCTCTCTCTCTCTCCTCCTCCTCTCCTCTCTCTTACTCCTCTCTCTCTCTCTCTCTCATCTCTCTCTATTCAACCCTTTGTGTTTCTTCTTCATCATCTTCTTCTTCTTTTTCTTTTTCTTCTCCTCACCTCCCAAGCTCTGAATTCCCCCCCCACCCCTACCTATCTCTCTCACCTCTGCTCTCTCCGCTCAGTCATCATTCTCTCTCTCTCCTCTCTCTCTCTGATTATTCAAGGTTAAATTATTCACGGCTCCCACAACTCTCAACGGGAGTTGTGGGAACGCTGTTCTTATTGTTTACATTTGCGGCTGAAACACATTTATTATTTTCTTCTATTAAATGAAATAATGCCCCTGAAATATTTTATGTATAAAAGAAGGTAATGAAGTTACTACAATTAAAGATTGTCGGGTAGATTTTTGTTAATACATTTGTATATCAATTATTCCAACAGAGATTTTTTTTTATTATTCAAGTTGTTATAGGATACCTTCGACCAGTATTGCGATTTGGAGGTGAAATAATCATTCTTTAATTCGGATTGATATATAAAACTAGAACAGATCTAGAAAAAAATAAATAAAACTTACATAAACGCAATAATATATATATATATATATATAATATATATATATATATATACATATATATATATATATATATATATAATATATATATATATATATATATATATTTATGTGTGTGTGTGTATGGTGATATATATATAATATATATATATATATATATATTATATATATATATGTGAATTTTATTTATTTTTTCTAGATCTGTTCTAGTTTTATATATTTACCTGAATTAAAGAATGATTATTTCACCTACAAATCGTAAAACACTGCTGGCCGAAGGTGTGGCCCATGACAACTTGAAAAGTAAAAAAAAAAAAAAAAAAAAAAAAAAAAAAAAAAAACCTCTGTTGAAATAATCATTGTGCAAGTGAATTAACAAAAATCTACCCGACAGTCTAGTATAATTGTACCAACTTCATTACCTTCTTCTATACTGATATATTCCATGTTTCATTTAATAAAAAAAAAAAAAAGGTAAATGTTAACAATAAGCAAACACAGTACCAGCCAAACAAATCCCTTTGAGAGTTATGGAAGTCGTGAATAATTTAACCTTGAATAATCCGGGAGAGAGAGAGAGAGAGAGAGAGAGAGAGAGAGAGAGAGAGAGAGAGAGAGAGAGAGAGAGAGAGCACAAATAACTATATTTCAGAGACTGCTGTCTCCCTCTTCAGGTAGATGAATGAGAAAAAGTTTACATAAAAAGGAGGTATTTATACCAAGAGACCCATCCATTCTTGATGTTTTAATAAATACAAGTTAACCATATACAGAAAAAACCAACGTTTCTCACTTTCATACATCAAGAAGGGATGGATCTCTTGGTATAAATACCACCTTTTCTGTAATCTTTTCTAAATTATCTACCTGGAGAGGGAGACAGCAGTCTCTGAAATATAGTATTTTTCTCTTCTCTCTATATTTTGGTGTTTTTATGGGCTCATTTTATTATATTAATGATATATATATTATATTATATTATTATTATTATATATATATTATTATATTATTATTATATTATATTATATTATTATTATATTATATTATATTATATTATATATATATATTATATATTATATATATATATATATATATATATATATATATATATATATATATATATATATATATACGTATCTGAAATACAGTTTCATGACAATAGAAAATTCCTTATCAAAAACACCACAGGAATATATAAAATATAGAACTACTCTATTCACGAGAAACCCCTTTACTTTAAACAAAAAAGACGACCTATATTTCATCTAATTTCATAATACAAAGTCACCATTGAACTCAATAAAAAACACTAGCGAACCAAATCGACATCCTAATAAACGTTTCTCTGATACATTAGCGGATTTATCTGACGAACTTTAAGAGATAAATTGGGTTAAAGTTACCAATGGAACGGAAAGGTTATAATAATACGACGATCACATCACCCTCTCTTGATCTATCTTTGTGGGACGCTTCAAATGCTAAACTGTAATCGATGCGACTCTTCCTTCAGCCGGTACGAAGAGGAGAATCACGGTGTTGATACCTATGCTACTAGCAGTTCTCTCTCTCTCTCTCTCTCTCTCTCTCTATGTATGTGCATATATATATATATATATATATATATATATATATATATATATATATATATATGTATGTGTGTGTGTATGCCATATGTATGTATGTACGTATATATTTATGTATAAATAGGCTTATACATATGATAACAAATCATACAATATTCTACAAACTCTCTTTCTCTCTCTCTAATAGTCCCTTGCTTTGTTTTGATATTCTCTCTAACAGTGCATATACTCTCTCTCTCTCTTCTCTCTCTCTCTCTCTCTCTCTCTCTCTCTCTCTCTCTCCTTACCTGATACCGTTGAGCGTGACACCTGGGCACAAACTGAGAATCTGTAGAGCTACCCGTGAGTCCATTTCTGTCCCCTTGGCGTATTCCGGCAAACCAAATTGCATGAGGAGATTCTGCAACGTCAAAGCACCTCTTTCCGTAATTTCGAGACCTTCTTTTGCTTTTGATGATTTCAATGCTCTTCCCTCGATTCAAATCGTTAGTGGTAGTCTTAAAAGGTAGATTTACTTCATTCAAAGCACTAATTATGCGTTAAAAAGCACTTCTTTGATAAAAAAAAAAAAGTCATGGATATACAGGACTGACGATTTCAATGGTCTTAATTCAAATTTCCGTAAATCAAAGCAATTATGCCTTACAAAGCACTTCCGTGGGTTGAAATTAGTTCTATATACAAGATCGCCAACTATCTTCAAAGTAAATTTCCTTGAGTCAAAGCACTTATGCATAACAAAGCATTTCGATGACTTTTAAAATTATTTCAAAGGATATTTCAGACTTCGATGAGTTAAAAGTTCTCCGCGTGATCTCAGATCGTCGCAGATCTTAAAGTAACTTTTTCCTTAATTCAAAGTACTTATACGTTACAAAGCACTTCGATGACTTGATTATTCTTCAGGGATATCACAAGAATTCCGTATTTAAAAAAAAATTTCACTGCATTTAAAGTAACACATTAATTTCAAAGCATCTTAGATCTAGCAAATTCGTTATTTCAAAGCACTAATGCCTTAAACAAAGCACTTCGGTGACTAGAAAGTATTTCATGGATATACAGGACTTGGAATACGTATTTTCACAGATATTCCAACAATTTTAAACAAATTCGCTCATTTCAAAGTATATTTGTGATTTTCAAGTAGCTTCCTCATTTCAAAGCACTACTACAACTTTGGTAATATAAATGGAATTGATTTGAAAAAAAATACTGCTGGGATTTTCTATCTCTCTCTCTCTCTCTCTCTCTCTCTCTCTCTCTCTCTCTCTTTGTATATATATATATATATATATATATATATATATATATATAATATATATATATATATATACGTATATATATATATATATATATATATAGATATATATA
>NC_061088.1:7804207-7814207 GCF_015104395.2 Macrobrachium nipponense | reverse complement strand
TGAAAATTCCTAGCCAGACGGCGCGTCACTCAAATTCGGTTTTATATTAAGCGGAGGACCGGACCGAACATTGGGCGGCTGAATATTTTAGAATATTTATTGATTCCAGGCAGAAGTCGATGACCAATGACCACGGTCATCGAACTCGAAGTCCGTTTACACAGATTTTTTTTTTTTTTCGGAATTGTCCATAAGCTGATTAGCTCACTTTCATACGTTTAAAAGAGCGTAAATAATGAGTTCAGGAATATACTGTTTTATATATATATATATATATATATATATATATATTATATAATATATATATATATATATATGTATATATATATGTATATATATAGATATATATATTATAGATATATATATATATATATATATATATATATATATATATATATATATATATTATATAAGAACACGAAGAATAAGAACACGAAGATAAATCTAAATGGTGATACAAGACGAAGGATACCTTCTACTTCGCTGAGTTATTCCAAACTGTCGATTTACGTTTCAAAACTAACAATTTTCAACTTTTTAACCAATTTACCTTTGTGGCGCCGAGGCAACGTATACAGCATATAAACCAACGGATGATAAAACTCGTACATACCTGGAAAGAAATAACGAATAATGTTAGAAACACCAGAATCTGAATATATTTCATAGGCCATTTTATTTACAAGCTGTTAAACTAATTTTCTTCCTGAAATTAACACCTACTTTCATAGAAAGACAACGGATGATAACGGTAAATGTGTTTTCCGGTGACCTAGGATGAGGTCATTCAAAACAGACAGGGAAACTGAATGAAAGGGAGGATTGGAAGGTGTAACAGGAGAGGGATTGAAGAAAGTACGATGGAAGAAAGAAAATATGAACGGAGGTACAGCAAAAGGTACGAAAGGAGTTGCAGCTATTATTATTATTATTATTATTATTATTATTATTATTATTATTATTATTATTATTATTATTATTCAAGAAGATGAACCCTATTCATATGGAACAACCACACAAGGGCCACTGTCTTGTAATTTAAGCTTCCCAAGAATATTATCATTATTATTATTATTTTATTTTTGCTCTATCAGTCCTCCAATTCGACTGGGTGGTATTTATAGTGTGGGGTTCCGGGTTGCATCCTGCCTCCTTAGGAGTCCATCACTTTTTCTTACTATGTGCGCCGTTTCTAGGATCACACTCTTCTGCATGAGTCCTGGAGCTACTTCAGCCTCTAGTTTTTCTAGATTCCTTTTCAGGGATCTTGGGATCGTGCCTAGTGTTCCTATGATTATGGGTACAATTTCCACTGGCATATCCCATATCCCTCTTATTTCTATTTTCAAGTCTTGACACTTATCCATCTTTTCCCTTTCCCATGGTATTGCGACATCAATGAGTGATACTTTCTTCTTGATTTTGTCAATCAACGTCACGTCTCTTCTATTTGCACGTATCACTCTATCTGTTCTGATACCATAGTCCCAGAGGATCTTTGCCTGATCGTTTTCTATCACTCCTTCGGGTTGGTGCTCGTACCTTATTACTGCAAGGTAGCTGATGTTTCTTGCACAGGCTCCAGTGGAGGGCTTTTGCCACTGAATCACGCCTCTTTTTGTACTGGTTCTGTGTAAGTGCCGGAAATTCGCTTGCTATGTGGTTTATGGTTTCATTTTTCGTATTGCACTTCCTACATATGGGAAAAAAAGTAAGTTAATCTTAGTTTTACCAGACCACTGAGCTGATTAACAGCTCTCCTAGGGCTGGCCCGAAGGATTAGATATTTTTACGTGACTAGGAATCAATTGATTACCTAGCAACGGGACCTACAGCTTATTGTGGGATCCGAACCACATTATATCGAGAAAGGTATTTCTATCACCAGAAATAAATTCCTCTGGTTCCGCGTTGGCCGGGCCGAGAATCGAACTCGGACCACCGAATTAGTAGCCGAGTGCGAAGTCCACTCGGCCAACGTGGGACTCCTACATATGGGAGAGATGTTATTTCCGTCTATCGTTCTTTGAACATATCTGGTTCTTAGGGCCTGATCTTGTGCCGCTGTTATCATTCCTTCAGTTTCCTTATTTAGCTCTCCCCTCTGTAGCCATTGCCAATTGTCATCACTGGCTAGTTCTTTAGTCTGTCTCATGTATTGTCCCTGCATTGGTTTGTTGTGCCATTCCTCTGTTCTGTTTGTCATTCTCCTGTCTCTGTATATTTCTGGGTCTTCGTCTACTTTTATTAGTCCTTCTTCCCATGCACTCTTTAGCCACTCGTCTTCACTGGTTTTCAGATATTGCCCCAGTGCTCTGTTCTCGATGTTGACGCAGTCCTCTATACTTAGTAGTCCTCTCTCTCCTTCCTTTCGTGTTATGTATAGTCTGTCCGTATTTGCTCTTGGGTGTAGTGCTTTGTGTATTGTCATATGTTTCCTAGTTTTCTGGTCTATGCTGTGGAATTCTGCCTTCGTCCATTCCACTATTCCTGCGCTGTATCTGATTACTGGCACTGCCCATGTGTTTATGGCTTTTATCATATTTCCGGCGTTGAGTTTTGACTTGAGTATCGCCTTGAGTCTCTGCATATATTCTTTTCCTGATCTGTCCTTCATCTCTTGGTGTTTTATATCCCCTCCTTCCATTATTACCCAGGTATTTGTATCCTGTCTCATCTATGTGTTTGATGTTACTCCCATCTGGTAGCTTTATCCCTTCAGTTCCCGTTACTTTGCCTTTTTGTATGTTGACTAAGGCCCGATTTTTCATTCCAAACTCCATTCTGATGTCCCCAAATACACTCCTTACAGTCTGGATTAGGGTATCTATTTCCTTGATGCTCTTACCATACAGCTTTATGTCGTCCATGAACATCAGATGGTTGATTCTGTTGCCTCTTTTCTTGAGTTGGTACCCGGCATCCATCTTCTGTAGTACTTTTGTCATGGGAATTATGGCTACTACGAAGAGTAGTGGGGACAGTGAGTCGCCTTCTGCAGCCTTTCTGTTGGTGGGGGATGGTGTTTGTCTCCTCTAGGTAGTTGTATAGCCTTTCACTGATCATACCTATTAGTAACTTCCACATTATTGGCAGGCAGGTGATGGGCCTGCAGTTACTGGCTATATTTCCCTTACTCTTGTCTTTCTGGACTAAGGATGTTCTTCCTGTGGTCATCCATTTGGGTGCATGGTGATTTGAGATACAATGCTGGAGTTGTTCTTTTTATTTATTAATTATTTATTAATTCTTTTATTATTATTATATTATTATTATTATTATTATTATTATTATTATTATTATTATTATTATTATTTTATTATTATTGATTATTATTATTATTATATAAGAAGACGAACCCTGTTCATATGGGACAACCCAACAGGGGCCACTGTCTTGAAATTCAAACTTCCAAAGAATATGATGTTCATTACGAAGAAGTAATAATAAGGCCGAAAGGACACTACAAAAAAAAAAAAAAAAAAAAAAAAAAAAAAAATTCAAGGATTACCTACAGTGCACCGCGTGAGTAGCAGTGTTGGCACTACACCCCTATGTGAACCTAACACTAGGAATAGTTCTAGTATCTTTCTCCACGAGTTACTGGAAGGAGAACTTCCACTTGAAGAAGAAGAGAGGGAGAACCATTAATCAGCTCGTATCAGTGAATCATCATAGTGTGGTGATTTGTCTTGTGTTGGCTTTTAGTGTTTATTCCGCGGAGGATAACAATTCACTTTGATAAATTACGTATTAGGAACGACTGCATTTTCGTTTTATCGTGTGGTTTAGCGAGCGATTTGAAATTCAGAGGAACTGTCGGAAGTGTAGCTGATTTCTTGTTTTATTCTGAGGCTTTTGATGCAATTGTATCGTGTCGATATAATCTATGTTATTTCAACTAACGTTTTAATAATTAATATAATATACTTCTCTCTCTCTCTCTTTCTTAGGTCAACTAACGTAGTAATACATAATGATTCACATATCTCTCTCTCTCTCTCTCTCTCTCTCTCGCTACTCCTCTCTTCTCTCTATCTTCTCTCTCTACCTATCATTAGGACACTGTGAATGCACAGTAAAACCTGCTCCTACAGATAAGTGAGCGCACGATGTCTCCTCGGATGGACTAACAAGTCTTTGAGACATCATAATCCTTGTAACTCTCTCTCTCTTCTCTCTCTCTCTCTCTCTCTCTCTCTCTCTCTCTCTCTCTCTCTCTCTCTCTCCGCAGACGTAAAAATTCTATTTCTAAAAACGAGGGTATTTAGTTGCTTAGTCAAAATATACATATAACTTCTCTCTCTAGTTCATGCCCCAGTTCACTATAACATGCACACACACACACACATACAGCGCACGCACGCGCGCACGCAAACAAACTCACTCTTGCATGCACATGCACACACACACACACGCACGCAAACAATAAACACCCAAGCGCACATCCAACCAAAGCAGAAATAAACTGTGAGTACTTTCCTAAGACCAATATGTGTGTGTTTGTGTGTATCCTTCGAAAGCTTGTTTATAATTATCAACTTTGTTAGCACGAGACTGTTTACCCGTCTATATCTGATGTGTGAGTGGGAGAGCCTCTTGTTTGTGCAGCCCGCCTTTGTTTGTGACTACGAGCTTGTTTGTTTTGTTTGTGAGTCCGATGTTTTGTATTTTCCCCGAACACCTCACTTTAATACCGACTCTCCCATTTTCCAAGAACGACAAGTTGGCCAGCGTTTGCGAAGTCACGTAAAGATGCAAACTGCGGAATGGAGATGGAGTGGGTGTGGGGGGTGGTTGAGGTTGTTATTGGATGGGGTTTAGACTGGGAGGGGTGACGCATACAAAGAACACTTCACACTTCACAGCGAAGCACTTCAGAAAAATTCCTGAAGTTAGGGTGACGAAGTCCGCATGAATTTTTGGAATATAAGATTAATATTTTGGGTCATTGGATATTCCTGTTGGAAAATTATAAATCACAGACAATTGATTGATTTATATTTATAAAAATGACGTCACGACATCTATGTTATTCTAACACTATGAAAAAAAAAAATTATTCTTTAATGTCATTTGAAAAATATCTACATCTAATTCATATAATGACCTGAAAAATAATATTTCTTGGAATACAACGGTCACTGGATATATTCCCATCACAAAATATTTCTCATTACTTCCAAAGAAGATCATTTTAAGACACCAGTCTTTTTCCAGATGGATAATATCTAATATTTAATGACCTAAAAACAACATTAAATGCACTATTTAAAAATTAATTTAAGCTTAAAACTTCGGTGCAGTCGAGTTTTCTGTACAGCGTATAATGCTGTATGAGCCACGGTCCATGAAACTTCCAGCCAAGACCCGGTGGTAGTCTGTCCTATTGCGTTGCCAGAAGCACGATCATGGCTACGTTTCACCTTTTATAAAATAAAAATCACGAAGACTAGAGGGCTGCAACTTGGTATGTTTGATGATTGGAGGGTGGATGATCAACGTACCAGTTTGCAGACAGACTCTAGCCTCGGTAGTTCTTAAGAGCTGAGGACGGACATGAAAAAGTGCGGACGGACAAATAGCCATCCCAATAACTTTCTTTTACAGGAAACAAAAAATTCAGCATTAAGTCTGGCACTGGTGTACTCTGATCCATCCAGTGCTTCCAGAAGGGGTTGGACAGCAAGAGTGCAGAAAGTAACAGGCTTATTGTAGTAATGCTTACAGTACACCACGCAAGATGCACAAAAAGGCACTATTCCCCCCCCCCCCCCCCCCCCTTCAGGAATCATTTGAAATTGATTTATGTTGTATCTGCTCAATATTATTGAATGTAATAATACAATAACAGCTTTGAATCCTCGACCTTCTGTCACTTACAAATGAATTATGAACTATTAAAAATATAATTAATTTTTTTTAATCAGTAGTAAATTCTACAAAACTGCATTTATGAATAAAATAATTAGGACAAATTACAAAAAGAAAATATTATTTTATTAGCCTTCCCTCCCTTGAAAATTAATTAAGAATCTTTAAATAATATAATTTTTCATAAATACTCACTGCTAAACTTTACAAAACATAAATAATGACTGAACAATTAAATTAGGAAAAAGGACAATTTCGACTGAAATACATTTCGCCATTTGAAAATAAATTAGGAATATTGAAAAATTATATATTTACAGAAATTCACTATTTTGAAAATAGTAGGATACATTATAAAACATATATTTACAAAACCTCACTACTAAACTATACAAACTGCAATATTGACTAAATAATTTAGACATCTGATAAAAAAAAACATTTTTAATTCAAATGCATTTCGCCAATTGGAAATTAATTGGGAACCATGAAAAAATATATATTTACAAAAAACTCAGTACTAAACTTTAAAAACTGCATTAATGACTAAACAATTACGAATGCAAGGCCTCTGAAATTGCATTATGCGTACATGGGTGCATAAATATTTAATTAATTACAGGGAATATTTGTGATACGAGGTCACGCTCCATTACCGAAGGTCAAAAAAATTTGTTTTTGTAAAATCAGTTTTTTGGGGGAACATTTTTTTTTGTACATTCAAATTTCTTTCTCTGCACATTCAGAAATTTATTATGATTATCATTACATAATGGAAGTAGCCATTTATAAAGAGAGAAAAACTGAAAAATAAGAAGTTAATAAGTTGATGAGAAGGGAGAATATTAGGAAAGATGTGATAGGTAATGAAAAGAGTAAATATTTTTTTTTTATTAAATGCTGCTTTTTGTTGATGCAACTGACATAAATTGATTATGATGTGCTAGTTTGCTCTCTCTCTCACTCTCTCTCTCTCTCTCTAATTACGTGTATTACACACACACACACACACACACACACACACACACACATATATATATATATATTATATATATATATATATATATATATGATATATATGTATATGTTATATGTTATTATATAGTAAATATATATCTATATCAATATATATTATATATATATACATATATATATATATATAATATATATAATCATATATTATATTATATAATTATATATATTTATATATACTATATAATATATATATATATATATATAGTATATAATATATTATATATATATATATATATATATATATATATATGTGGATGTGTGTGTGTGTATATTATATATATATATATATATATATATATATATATATATATATATATATATATATACGTGTGTGTGTGTGTGTGTGTATGTGTGTGTTAACTTGCACAAGTATAGACCAAGACACGTGGAAAATTTACACGAATAACTCAATTCCACTACTTCATTACTCAGTGACCAAGAAAGCATAGGTCACTTGAAATACAGTTCACGCTATTTCTTTTAATATTCTCAACCTCTCGTTGAATTGCGATCGTTTACCACAAAAAAGAAAAAAAAATCTCCCTGACTCATTTCTTTTAACGAAGGAGATCTAGAATTAAAGAGAAATTCTATTAATACGACCAGGTCCTTACTAAGCAATTTTTGAAATAAAAAAAAATATTCCTTCCGCCTTCCTGGGTTACTTAACCTCCAATTATAGGTAAAATCTATTGACAATCTCGACTTCGAATGATTCTTGCTGAGAAATACTTTCGAGGTAATTGAACTTATATTGCGTGATACCTAAGCTGAATATTACTTTTTTCTTTTTGACAGCAATATAAGCGGGAAGTTTAACTTGAATTAATGTAAATGATCTCTACACACACACTTTATTTTCAACAACATACACATGTTATACTTAACAAAAATGGGACCTTGGTTATATTGGAACTTATATTACATTACAAGTAAAATTAATATTCTCCTTTTGACAATAACGCAAAAATTTTAACTTAAAGGAAATTACTTCCACATATTCATTTCTCAACAACAATGACATGTTATACATTACAAAACTAGGACCTTGTTTATAATTGAACTTATATTGCGTTACAAGTTCCTAGTTTCTTTGAGAGAGAGAGAGAGAGAGAGAGAGAGAGAGAGAGAGAGAGAGAGAGAGAGAGAGAGAGAGAGAGAGCATCCTATTATAGGAAGTTTCAGCTTTCCCTACGGGTTCTTAAGTTGTAAGTTCTCTCTCTCTCTCTCTCTCTCTCTCTCTCTCTCTCTCTCTCTCTCTCTCTCTCTCTCTCTCTTAGGTACTGCAGTAGTGGAATACAACATATAATTGTTGTTGGAAAGGTAAGTACATGTTTCAGGATGACTTATTGTTATACGAAACCAGATTCCTGAAAGAAGACGCCGGGCTATTTATGTTACCATAATACACCTTTAAATGAAGCCCATCTCTCTGTGCAATACGAAATTAATTCACTAATGGAATGGGAATCGCCTGAATGGAGAGAGAGAGAGAGAGAGAGAGAGAGAGAGAGAGAGAGAGAGAGAGAGAGAGAGAGAACTTACAACTCTATTTGTCAGACATCCCCTCTTTTGTTAAATTATAGAGAGAGAGAGAGAGAGAGAGAGAGAGAGAGAGAGAGAGAGCTTACAACTCGATTTGTCATACATCCCTCTTTTGTTAAATTATGAGAGAGAGAGAGAGAGAGAGAGAGAGAGAGAGAGAACTTACAACTCTATTAGAAATAAACCATTTTCACTCATATCCCATCCCTTTGTTAAATTACTAGAGAGAGAGAGAGAGAGAGAGAGAGAGAGAGAGAGAGAGAGAGAGAGAGAGATAAATAAAAGAACTTCTTTGCGCAAATAGTAATCTAATTACCATAACCGGCACTAACGAATCAAGAATATGCAAAAATAATAGACTTTTAAAATAAGCCAGAAATAGCAAACATCAACAACAAAAAGAGAGTCGATAAAAAAAAAAAAACGAGCCAAAACAAACACCAGCCAGTCAGTCAGTACAATGGCAGCGTGTTTCAGCTATTGTGCTGCAACAGAAAGAAAAAAAACACTCATCTCTTGGCTGGAGGGAAAAAAGAAGAAGAAAAAATAAAAAATGGGCAACAATGGCTGCTGTTTATTGAGCCCTGTCTGTCTGTCTGTCTGTCTGAATGAGCTGTTGATTCTAGCACCCAAAAAGAGCATCCAAGGGGCACAGATGCAGCCTCCTGGATTAACCTCCCCCCCTCCCCCCAAACCTCTTGGCCACCCCATCTCCTTTGCCGTAAACCATCTCCCCTTGGCCTCAAATCTGCTCCCCTCAGCTCAAATCTCCCCTCTTGGCCTACTCTCACCTCCCCAAATCACCCCAGGCCCTCAATTTCCTCCCCGTGGCCTTAAATCTCCCCCATCAGCCCTAAATCTCCTCCCATAAGCCCAAATCTCCTCCCATCAGCCCAAATCTCCCCAACTTGGTCCCAAATCTTCTCCCCTTGGCCCTAAATCCCCTCCCCTCAGCCCAAATCTACCCAATTTGGCCCCAAATGTTCCCCACTTGGTCAGAAATCTCCCCCAGTTGACCCTAAATCTCCCCCATTTGGTCCCATATCACCCCAGATCTCCAAATCCCCTCACCTTGGCCCTAAATCTCCTCCCCAGCCCCAAATCAAATCTCCCCAGGACCCAAATTCCCTACTAGTGGGCCAACACAACTCTCCTTCCCCCAATAACCCCAAATACTCCCCTAGCGGGGCAACGTCCCCCCCCCCACCCCCCCCGCACCCCCCATTTCAGAGACCCAGATTCCCTCCTAGTGGGCCAACACCCCATCTTCCCTCCCTCCTCCACCTCCAACCCAGTACTGGCCCCAACCACATAATTTCGATTTCATCGGAAACTCCACTCCCATCCAAAATACAAGTCTCTTGAAAGAGAGAGAGAGAGAGAGAGAGAGAGAGAGAGAGAGAGAGAGAGAGAGAGAGAGGTTAATTGGCATTTGCTTTTTTTACAATTTCTTTTCATTAAGAAATGTTTCTTTTTCAATTTCTTATATTTATTCCACACCCGTCACGCTCGTCCAGAGAGAGAGAGAGAGAGAGAGAGAGAGAGA
>NC_061088.1:7791274-7798707 GCF_015104395.2 Macrobrachium nipponense | reverse complement strand
AACTTGCATTGGCCTGGAGGTAAGATGTTTTGGTTACTGTTCGATATATGTGATTTATAACCGTGTTTTTTTTTTTTATTATGAAAGACTTTTTTAGCTACAAAGTGATATATGTGATGTATAAAAACTTTTATTTTTTATTACTAACTTGTGTTCCTCACACCGTTGGACTATGGAACGGTCTCCTTGAGGATATTTTGCAATTATATCCTCAAAACTTCAAGCAAAGATGCCATGCATTACTACCCTAAAATTTAATGATAATAATAATAATAATAATAATAATAATAATAATAATAATAATATAATAATAATAATAATAATAATAATAATAATAATAATAATACATCTATTCTGTCTTTCATAAATGGCACAGCAAACCAATGCACGGACAGTACATGAGACAGACTAAAGAACTGGCCGGCGATGAAACATGGCAATGGCTACAGATGGGAGAGCTCAAGAAGGAAACAGAAGGAATGCTAACTGCGGCACAAGATCAGGTCCTAAGAACCAGATATGTCCACAGAACGATAGATGGAAATAACATCTCACTCATATGCAGGAAGTGTAATATGAAAAACGAGACCAAAAATGACATAACAATCGAATGTCCGGCACTTGCACAGAACCAGTACAAAAAGAGGCATGATTCAGTGGCAAAAGCCCTCCACTGGAGCCTGTGCAAGAAACATCAGCTACCTTGGAGTAATAAGTGGTACGAGCACCAACCAGAGGGAGTGATAGAAAACGATCAGGCAAAGATCCTCTGGTACTACGGTATAAGAACAGATAGGCTGATACGTGCTAATAGACCAGACATGACGTTGACTGACAAAATCAAGGAGAAAGTATCACTCATTGATGTCGCAATTCCACGGGATACCAGAGTTGAATTTGAAAGGGAAAAAATGGCTAAGTATCAAGACCTGGAATAGAAATAAGAAGGATATATGGGATATGCCAGTGGATATTGTACCCATAATCACAGGAACACTAGGAGGCACGATCCCAAGATCCCTGAAAAGGAACCTGGTAAAACTAGATGCCGAAGTAGCTCAAGGACGCATGCAGAAGAGCGCGCTACTAGAAACAGCGCCGCATAGTGAGAAAAGTGATGGACGCTTAAGGAGGCAGGCTGCAACCCGGAACCCCACACTATAAATATCACCCAGTCGAATTGGAGGACTGAGGTCGAAAAAAATAACAATAACCAGTGTTCTAGTTACTAAATGGGATATGTTGCTCGATGGTAAGAGTCTAAATGAGTTACTAGTTGAAACTATTAATTCTGACATCCACGTACATATTTCTTCTTCTGTTACTGAAGCAGAAACTATATACTAAATCGAATTGAATTCCCTGTGAAAGAGGTCGTCTGTCTCGTAGGTGTTCGATTAAATTGGTTTCGTGTTTGGCAAAGTCAGTTGCTTTTGAAATACATATCAGCAAGAAGGGATAAGACACCTGAACGTATTTGGGAATTATTCTGTACAGGGACATAAGCATTTCGTATGTCTGAGAATGAAGATACAAATGGAAATGTTTAAGATGCATTATTAAACTTCCCGGAATATATATATGTATATGTATATGGTATATGTATATGGCATATGTCTCTCTCTATATATAATATACTCTCTATATATATATATATATATATATATATATATATATATATAATACACACACACACACGCACACGGCACACACCACATATATATATATATATGCAGAGAGAGAGAGAGAGAGAGAGAGAGAGAGAGAGAGAGAGAGAGAGATACTTATATGTCTATATATATATATCTATATATATATATTTATATCTGACCTCCAGACATATATATGAAATGCTTATGTCATGTACAAAGAAAATAATTCCCACAAATACGTTCATGTGTCTTATCCCTTCTTGCTGATATGTATTTGAAAAGCACTGTCTTTGCCAAACACGAAACCAATTTAATCGAACACCTACGAGAGAAGACGGACCTCTTTCACAGGGAAATCAATTCGATTCTGTACATAGCGACATGGCTTTCAATTATAGCTTTTCATTTTGTCTGCTCCAGTACAGGAAGAATAATATGTTCGTGGAAGAATATAATATATATATAATATATATTATATATAATATATAAATCTATATATATATAATAGATATATATATAGATCTATATCGTATAAATATATATATATATATATATATATATATATATATTATATATATATATATATATAAATATATATATAATCGTTAGCAGGTATCTAACTTCTACAAAGGGGCAAAATCACATTAACGCGAAACATACTAGATTGGATCTTGCAACGGTAAACAATAGTTTGAGAGAGAACTTTACCATTTAAAGAAAAGTTAAGAACTTCAGTGTACAGCAAAGATGGACTGAAGTAATCCTAAAACAATCAAATAAAGCGAGAGGATACGTCAAGAAATAACTTTCCGTTTCCCAGGATAACGAACAGAATGTCTGTCTTGGAATATGAAAAATGAAAGAATTGAAGAAAATCGATTACAAAACTTCGAACAGATGACAGAGGCAGATTACGAATTAAAGACATCCATTTGAATTAACGATGGAAACGCTAAACGCTACGGTTTCACCACCGGTGGAAGTTTTTTTTTAAATAAATATAAATTAGCGTACAGAAGGATTGCAGCAATCTTGGAAGACTATGGAGAGGAGGGCCATCATTCTCGGTTCACAGACCGAAGAGAGAGAGAGAGAGAGAGAGAGAGAGAGAGAGAGAGAGAGAGAGAGAGAGCGAAAGTCATGTTTATAAACATATTTCAAGTGTCAAAAGGTTTAAAAATAAATATCATATTTATAAGGTACGGCACTAATCGAATATATTCTTTTTTTTTACTAAAGTTCGGACACATTCAAGTCAATGTATGTAGGTACATGTATGGATTAAAAATCTATTTATCTTAGTTACTTCTGCGCACAGAAAAAAAAACTTTCTCTTAGCCTTTCGGAAATCCTTGTAAGGAGAAATCCTCCTAAGGTGTTCGGAAATACTCGTAAGGAGAAATCCTCGTAAGGTGATCAGAAATCCTCTTAAGAAGAAATCCTTGTAAGGAGAAATCCTCGCAAGGAGAAATCCTCGCAAGGTGTTGAGAAATCCTCGTAAGGTTTTCATTAATCCTTATAAGGAGAAATCCTCGTAAGGATTTCATAAATCCTCCGAAGGCAATCAAAAATCCTCCTAAGGTGTTCAGCACGTGCCCGACGAATCCCAGGACACAAGGGGCATGAGTAATTAGTGCAAACGCCCTGGATATGGAACCACAAGTCTATAAAATTGCAAGAGCAATATAAAATCAATACCTGCAACCGGCAACCACCCTCGCCTCCACTTCCACCATTCGCCATCATCACTCCGTCCACCTCTCTCTCTCTCTCTCTCTCTCTCTCTCTCTCTCTCTCTCTCTCTTCCTCACTTTCTCTCTCTCTCTCTCTCTCTCTCTCTCTCTCTCTCTCTCTCATCCGTCGATAACACTCATTATTTCATTCCCAGCTTTCGTGGGTAATATTCTCCCCATAAATCATGTTTTTTCTTTGTTATATTTTTTCTTCATTGTTCGATATCCCATGTTATTCATATCTTGTTGTTATTTAATCGGTTTTCATTATCATATCACGCATGTTCATTCATTCCTTATATTTTCCCACTGGTCGTTATCCTACATTATTTTAATTTCTTTTATTTTTATTCAGCTTTTGTTATTATAATACATGCTTATTCATTCCTTACATTTTTCCATTGGTTGCTATCCCACAATCTTCATTTTTTCATTATTCATTCGGTTTTCATAATTATCTCCTACATGTTTATTCCTTTTATTTCTTCTCACTGTTCGATCTCCCTTTTATAATTTTCTTTGATTTTTCATTAGAAGTCTCATTATGCATTCAGTTTTTTTTTTAGTTTATAATATCCTGCATATTTATTCCTTTTTTTCTTCTTTACTCATGATTATCTAAAATCCGACCTTATCAGTTCAGCTATTCCCTATTCCCTTCTCCTAACCATATTTCTAGCTATTGCTGCTATGAGGTTGATTGACTGACTAGGTTAAACTGGCGTTGCAATCTGCTTTTGAACGCTTATGCATAAAGTAATTCCTCAAAAGAATCATGTATGCCACTTTTATATCCCTCAAAAAAGTATGCATTCGTGCTGAGAGAGAGAGAGAGAGAGAGAGAGAGAAGAGAGAGAGAGAGAGAGGCAGGCCTTAATATGCAGTTTGCATGAAAAATAGTGAAGGATTGTTCCTCCCACCAGGACAACTTTAATTTGCAAAAGTGAGTTGGCTAATGGTAATTAATGAAGAATTTCAAAATTGTGAGAAACATTAACATGTTAACTATTTAGCAGTCGTGTTAATGTTAAATTTTCTTATTAAATGAATAATTTTGCTTTATAAGCTGTTAAATATGGGCTATCTTTTGGTGCGTTTTTTATGTGTTCATCGCTTATACAGTGATACCAGTCTTCGTTACTATGTACCTGGACTTGTGTTTTATTAATATAGGCTATATTTGGCAACACTTTCAACAACCAGAAATATAGCATAAACAAAGTTGACTTTCTTTAATAGATAACCAATCATTTTCGATACAACTCCAACTAAGAAAGATGAATATCTTTGACAATTCTATGAATAAGGTTATTCATAGAATTGTCAAAGATATTCATTTTTCTTAGTGGATAATCCCCCATTTTCATTACATGCACAAGTCATTTGAAAATGCACTAACGTATCTATTTAATTGCTAAAACATTGCTTTACCCCATTTCTGCAATGTTCCTAAACGCCTGAACAATTTCATAATGGACTGGCACTTCCTAAATTCTGCAACATTGCCATGTCTCGTGTCTTCGTATCCAATCTGACATCCCTACAAAGATTTTATGAACACCTTGCTTTATTCATTTGTGTTCTATAGGTGTGTCATTACACGTTAAATAATGACTTTTTAACAGTGAGCATATGAGGGGGAGGATATTTGTATGTCAGACTCAAGGATAGGATGAAATCAATCTTCTCTCCACATATTCTGAAAACTGGAATCTTATCTTAAATAGAAATTCTATTCGATGCTCTCTAAACTTTGTTCATTCCATAATCCGCATCTTTACATATTCGACAGCATACAAAAAATTACTTTTAGTTTCATGAGAAATAAGTTATTCTAAAATTGGAATTTGTCTATTTAATTAGCTAAAATAGACTCCTGCTCGTTTATATTGCAAATTCTCTTCTACGTATAAATATTAAAATTTTTTAAACTTTGATCCAATTTCCCCAAAACTAAAGCTATCACTCTCCATAATAGGTGTGAAGTTCCTCGTTGGACGGGTTCGCTTCCCGCTGCAGTCAGCCCAGCACCAGAGGAATTTATTTCTGGTGATTAGAAATTCATTTTTCGATATAATGTGGTTCGGATTCCACAATAAGCTGTAGGTCCCGTTGCTAGGTAACCAATTGGTACCAAGCCACGTAAATAAAAATCTAATCCACAGGCCAGCTCTTGGAGAACTATTAATCAGCTCAGTGGTCTGGTTAAACGAAGCTATACTTAATTTCATAAGCGTGGCATCAGTTAGCTTTTGCAAAATTGGGTATTTTTTTTTTCCAGAAAAGGAAACGAGAGTAAAGGGCTTCAATAGATTCCCCTCTTCCTTGAGGGCATTCTTAGCGTAGTTTAATCCATTGCCACTTCCAAATGCACCAATTCTCATTCTTACAACAATTCTCCTTCTTAATCTTTAAATCCACAAAATACTTCACCCTATTGTACATTCTACTTTTGTATTCATATCAACAAGTACGCATAATCCTTTTCCTCAACCACGTCACTCATTCTGACACTTTAGTGAATGTTAATTCTGCGCATATAGACCATTTCTGCATTCATGAATTATGTTGTCACAGAGTTTTTATTTTCGTTTTCACATATGGACGAACACTAGCTTAATATTATAATAATAATAATAATGGAAAAAGAAACCCACAAAATCACTGTGTAACGTGTTTACTTCTAAATATTTACATTTAAATACTTAGAAGTAAACACGTTACACAGTGATTTTGAGGGTTTCTTTTTCAATCTTCAGATGAAAACAGAAAGAAGTTTTTGTTTGGTTAATAATAATAATATATATAATATATATATATATATATATATATATATATATATATATACTTTATATATATATATATATTATAATATATATATATATATATTATATATATATCTATATATTATATAACCTTTCTGACCATAATTATTAAGAGACGCTCACATACATGCCTCTATGTCTGAATATCTGTAGGTATATGAGTGTATCTATGTACGCATGCACACTACCAACAAAGACAAACAAGTGAACAAATAAAGGTCTCATCCGTGAGGAAGCCAAAATAATAAAGACGTCACTACAACACAACAAACCTGGATTAAGGGATTAGGCGAAGCAATATAGAGGATTTTGAAAATCCATCTGCACGTGAACTTTCGTCAAAACAAACGATAGCTGTTTGCAAATATGGAGACTAGTCACTGCTCGTGATTTGAGGCTCGATAATTCATTTTCCTAGAAATTAAACTCGTTGCTTATGAGGCGGGGCGGTGTTATGGGAAATATATAAGTCAAAAGGAATTCAAACGTTTAGGTGAATTTTCAGCTAAAAATCAGCTAAAACAAACGATAGCTGTTAGAGATATGGCGTCAAATCAATGCTTGTGATTTAAGCCTGAATAAGCTATTTTATTTATTTAACTAATCCTACTAACTACAAGACTAGAGTTAAGGATAACACAATTCAAAAGAGAATTCCCAACTATTTGCAGGTACTGAAATATTGTGATGTATACTATATATATATACTATATATATATATATAATTATATATATATATATATATAATATATATGTGTGTGTGTGTGTGTGTGTACACCATTCTCATTTTATCACTTTTTGTTAACCAGTCATTCTCCTACTCCAGCATCAGATTCGATATTAATATTCTAGTTTTTATACACAGACAAAACAAAACATAGTATATTTAGTCCAATTAATCATAAAATTATATCCAAAATTGTACCTGACAGATATGCAAATCCACCTGTCACAAGAAAGGTTTCTCTATACCTAACTCTAAATTAATCACCCATTTAGAAAAAAATTCCAGAAACTGTTCATATATTTACCGGATGATATCTTGAATCCTAAAGGATATATATGCCATGGATTGTAAATTTAACTTAAGCTTCAAAGTACCCCGTGTATTAACTTTCGCGAAAGTTATCGCTTGCCAGTGGACCAGACTTATAAAAATGGAGAATGGATCACCTCTGATGTCTAATACTTGTGGTATACACCCGTTTAACACATACATAACC
>NC_061088.1:7771274-7776274 GCF_015104395.2 Macrobrachium nipponense | reverse complement strand
TCTCGTCTCCCTCTCTCTCTCTCTATGGCTCTCAGACGTCGCGAAAAAATGGGTCGAATATACGCTTCCTCGGCAAACGCCAGGAGGGCGTTTGAATTTAAATGACACTTCTAGCTCTTCAGAATTAATGCAGGGTCTGTTCTACAGTCACGGGGACGGGGAGCTGTAGGGTACTGTGAAAGGGTACAGTGAGACAGGAGAAGGAAAAAAAAACTTTTAAATAGCACTCTACATGCACAAGGAGGATATGGGAGCTGTGGTGTACAGTGAGAGGGAAGAGGGAATAAGATAATAAAGAAAAATCCTTAAAATGTACTACACAAAGACAATGTGCTCACTGATATAGTAGATAAACATCAACCGTGCATTTGTTATCTAGTCCAGTCCCTTACGACGCTCGTGATTGGCTGTTGATAAGCCAGTCACAAGGCTGGGAACAATCAGTCTCTCGAGAGAGTTCACGTAGGCAGAATGTATGTTCCATCTCTCTTGAAAGAGGTATACCTCAGCCTGTCATTGGCTTATCAACAGCCAATCAGGAGCGTCGAAAGGGACTGGCCTAGACATCAAATGTACGGTTGATGTGAATCTACCATAGGATGGGCAAGCAATTAGGCCTAAGGTTTATGAACCATATTTCTTATAATCTACAACAATGGAGAGAAACCAGTGACTTACATTAATTAAATTATTCTAAGATATCTATCCTTAATATAAATACAAAACCAACAACTAACATTAAAAATGGAACAACAGATGAAACAGGGTAATTAAGGAGTAATTGGACCCATGAGCCCTAAATGACGGAATTAAGTTCGTTAATAAAGGCTTGGGCTTGGATCACGATGTTTAGGAGGCTTCCAACAAAGGCCGTGTCATTAAGCTCTCGAAACAACTGTCCTTAACAACACAGTGTCAAACAAAAGAGGAGGAATCAACAAACAAGTCCAGCAAAACAAGAGTCAGCACACACACAAAGAGAGTCAATGGTGTCAAATGGAAGGAGAGTCAGCACATTAGTCTAGCAAAACAAGAGTAGGCACACACACACAAGGAAAGTCATCAGTGCTAAACAAAAGACGAGGAATCAGCATACAAATGCTACAAAACAAGAGTCAACAGGCACACAAAGGCAGCATGCAGTCAAACAATAGCAGAATCAGCATACATAACCAAGCAAAATCATAGTCAGCATACAGTCAATCAATGGCAGAATCAGCAAGCATGGCTAAACAAAGTCAGTCAGCATGCAGGTAAACAATAGTAGAGTCAGCATACATAACCGAAGAAAATCATAGTCAGCATAAGGTCAAACAATAGCAGAGTCAGCAAACATAGCTAAACAAAATCATAGTCAGCATAAAGATAAATTATTGGAGAGGTAGCATACAGATAAACAGTGGAAAATTAACCATACACAAAAACACACACACACACACACACAACTGGGATCAGGAAAGATCACACTGCACCAAAGAAAAAAAATGAACAATAGAGTCAGGACAAACAAAGAAGATCAAGGAAGGTCCCTCCCTACACAGGACGACAAAAGCTTCCACGAGCAAATTTACCGGCGTATATGTTTGTCGAACATATATATCTGAGGCCTAACTCAGACCTGAAATGTGACTGGGTAACTCGAGACAAATCGGTGAAATAAATATCTATCTTACTTGGCCGGAGTTAAGCCTCTTTTTCGGGGAATTTGCAGAAAGTTAAACACAAAATCTACACTTTTAACGACTTTGGCCAGTTCAAGAAGCATATATTGAAGATTAATTTTTCTCTAGAAATTGTCAGGATTAATTATCTATTTATAGTAATAAGTAAGACACCCATTGTCAGTAATTAGTAAAAAAAATTACCTATTTTTAGTAATTGGTAAAAAATTACCCATTATTAGTAATTAGTAAAAAATTACCTATTATTAGTAATTAGTAAAAAAATTACCCATTATTTGTAATTCGTAAAGAAAACATTTTTAGCCATTAGTAAAAAATACCCATTATTAGTAATTAGTAAAAAAAATACCTATTGTCAGTAATTAGTAAAAAAAATTACCTATTTTTAGTAATTAGTAAAAAATTACCCATTATTAGTAATTAGTAAAAAAATGACCTATTATTAGTAATTAGTAAAAAATTACCCATTATTAGTAATTAGTAAAAAAATTACCCAGTATTTGTAATTCACAAAAAAACATTTTTAGCCATTAGTAATTAGTAAAAAATACCTATTATTAGTAATTAGTAATTAGTATAAAGTTACCCATTTTAAGTAATTATTATAAAAATACCCATTATTAGTAATTAGTAAAAAACTACCCATTATTGGTAATCAGTCATAAAATTACCTATTATTAGTAATTAGTAAAAAAATTACCCATTATTTGTAATTATTAAAAAAATCCATTAATAGCCATTAGTAAAAAATACCCGTTATTTGAAATGAGTAAAAAAAAGTAAACATTATTAGCCATTAGTAAAAAAAATTCCCTATATTAGTAATTAGTAAACAAATACCCATTATTAGTAATTAGTCAAAAAAATTACCCATTATTAGTAATTAGTGAAAAAATTACCCCTTATTAGTAATTAGTAAAACAGATACCCATTATTAGTAATGAGTAACATAATCGGAATTGAAATCTGAACAAAAAAATAATTAACAGTGAAGGGGACACTATTTTATGAAAGCAGTCCTGGAAATCTGCCAATTCCACGCCACTGACTATATATTTGCAAGTCGTCCACGCACCATAGCATTTGCGTGTAAGTCAGTATTGTGACATTTCAGCGCTCCGAAGTGACATAAATAAAAACAAAAAAAAAAAAAAAAAAAAAAAAAAAAAAAAAAAAAAAAAAAAAAAAAAAAATCTCTATTTCAGTAGTTTTCAATCTGACCTGCTTTTTTTTTACGGAAACCTCCTTCCCTTTTTTTTTTATCATTTCTTTTATTTACTTATTTATTCTATTTTTCACTTTGCTCGGTCTCTTTTTGGATGTCATTTTGTGTTCTTGTCATTTCTGTTCAAAACTGAGCACGAATTGCGTGCATTTTTTTTTTTTAGTTTGTATATATATATTTTTTGTTCACTTACACCTTCCCCGCCTTTTATGTAAACTCTTTTTTGTGGGTGGAGCCTCTGGATTGCTTGGTTGGGGGGAGGGGAGGTTCCCAGAGGGTGAAGGGGGATGAGGGGTATTGGGGTCCCCCCGGGAAGGGGGGTGGGAGTTAGAGAAACACGATGACAGAGTTGGTCGAGGTTATGGTCACATCATGTAACTTTTAAAAGTTTCACTGTATAGTTCCAATATAAAGTTTCTCTGTCAAAGGACATATTGACTGGGTTACCTTACTCTATTGAATTTTTATTATCAGATATATTTGACGAAATTAAATACGCTAGCTTTTAATGTCCACTTATTCTCGTCCGCTAATCTGGGAATTTTCCGTAGTAAAAATACTTTAACTGTGAGGTTTTCCCTGGACGTGCCTCCATATATATATATATATATATATATATATATATATATATATATATATATATATATATATATATATATATATATATATATATAGTCACACACACACACACACGTTTAATATATATATATTATATATATATATATATATACGTTTAATTACACACACACACACACACACACACACACACATATATATACATATATATATATATATATCTATATATATATATATATATATATATTATATATATACACACGTTTTAATACACACACACACACACACACACACCCACATATCTATATATATATATTATTATATATATATATATTTATATATCTAATATTTGAACAAAGTTACTGCATATTTCATCATGATTTTACCTATTCGTCATTTAAAATCAAACAGAGAGAGAGAGAGAGAGAGAGAGAGAGAGGGGGGGGGGGGGTTAATGCCGTCAAACGTACGCGAATTAAACCGTGGAAATACCCGTACTTAAAACTTATCATTCCCTATTTACCAGAAAAATTATAACCCTCCCAAAAAATTCGTGGAAATATCACCATGATATTTTCGTTCGAGTTTTGCATGAATTCTGCATTCAACTATCATTTTTCAGACTCACTTATGATGATAATTTTAACGTCATTAAACATCGCAGTTGGCGAAAAAAAAACATGAAGAGTCAACTGCGTACAATTATTGTGACTCTATGGACCTTTTCATTTGGGATAAAAAACTAAATCTCCTGGAATATAACATGACCTGCGGACAACATATTTTACGAGTTTTTTTTATGCCACATCTAATTTACAAACAGTAAACAAACTATTCCGTACTTTCATCAAAATCTGTCATAAATATTAAATTTAATGTGCAAAACATATTATTAGATGTTGTTCAAGCTAGGCTCGTTTCGCTGATGCAATGACATATTTTTTTAAGAAGTCAAAAATAATAATACACTGCACATATATTTTCGACTTAATCTTCTTTTTAATTATAACAAATTATAATTGCATTTACAGGCTCTTTACACACAAATGTAACTTCATGAAATATACGATGACGTGAAAATAAGTATTTATCTTCCTTGAAATGCATTAATAAAAATAACAATTCCTATTAAGTGATTTTCAACAAAGCCAACATCGGTCCAAGTGACGTTCTTCTAAATAAGATATTTCATGATTATATGTATTTGGGAATTATAAAAAATAACATGTTATTTTGCCAAATGCACTTTGAAATTATATGTCAAAAGAGATGCCTTTTCCTAACATTATATTCTTGATATTTTGTCATTAATTGTGTAAACGGCATTTTGACTGGGGAGAGATTACGTATATTTGAGAAAAATACATAAATCTATATATATATATATATATATATATATATATATATATATATATATATATATATATATATATATACATTAAATTTGTTATATTGCATATACGTAATTTTCCCAGTCAAAATCCCGCATGCACAATCAATGACCAAATATCCTATCA
>NC_061088.1:7758774-7761274 GCF_015104395.2 Macrobrachium nipponense | reverse complement strand
TTTCTTTTATCTCCAAGAGGTAGCTTTTTTCATCTCAAATAAAAACCAGTCTGTTGTGATAATGATAGTTGATTTTATCTCCAACATATAGTTTTTTTATCTCAAAAAAAACTTGTGTTATGATAATGTACTTGTACTTTTTAATGTACCTTTAAATCAAATCACTTGCGAGAAATAGAAGTGAATACTATTTATTTGTCACTCTGCAATTACGACTTGAAGACACCACCTTCTTTTCTAATTCGCTTACTTCTTTTATTATTCCTTTCCATTCACAGTTTAGTTTTTATTTTCATCCCCTTCATTCTTCCCCATACATTATTTCCCTTCTTGTTCTATTTTCCCCTTATTTCAACTACTTATCTCTCTGGGGCAGCCCCAATCGAAGTCCACGGAGGAAATGGTTCGTTTAACGCCTGAATACTTTGGTGTCTGGACAACAATAGACTACCAAAAAAAAAAAAAAAAACTATAGTTGGGATGTTAGTGGGGTGGTTTGGTGGGAGAGAGGGATAGAAGTAAGGGGATGTGGGAGGGGGTATCCAAATAAAGTAGGGGATTTTGTTATGGGATGCGAACAACATTAAAGCATAACACTTTCATTGTAAAATTCTCAAATTAGTTATGTAAGTGTTGCTTAAAGGTGGGTGTTACTGGGTGAGTGGTAGTGAGGGGTAGAAGTAAGGGGGAGGTGGGAGGGGGCATCCCAATACAGTAGAGGATATTGTGGGACGCGAATAACATTAAAGCTTAACACTTTCATTGTAAAATTCTCATATTAGTTATGAACGCGTTGCTTCTGAGACAAACTATTATCACTACTAGTACTGTTAAGAAATTCACAGTTTCGTGAAAACAAATTGTTTAAAAAATATCCACAATTATATATAAAAAATATATTTCTATGTAAAAATATAAAACAAAGACTTTCGAACACCTGAACGGTGTTCCTTATCAGTGTAACGTTACACTGATGAGGAACACCGTTCAGGTGTTCGAAAGTCTTTATTTTATATTTTAACATAGAAATATATTTTTTATATATATAATTGTGGATACTTTTTAAACACTACTAGTACTATTATAACAGAAAGTACAGAAACCTATCATTTTACAACTAATGTCACTAAAAGCCTGAAGAGTTCCATTGCAATTAAAGATCAATAATAAAGACACAAACCACTACTAATATTCAGCACAATACTAACCAAGCTTTGAGATATATATTACTCCTATCACTGATGGTAATATACGCAATGAATCTGCCAAAACAATTACTACTATAACTGATAGTACAGAGAACACTTCCACTACCTACAATTACCACTACTATAACCTTGACTCGTTCTACTGCATTAAAATAAATCAACATTAGCAATAACAAATGCTACTAATCAATATAATAACACATGAATTTTGTATGTGATTTATTACTATAGTCACTGATGATAACAGAAGTAATGGTTATTCCAAAATTATCATAACTTTTATAATAAATAATGCACAGAGACCCTTCCTTCAACAACTATTACTACTAACATAATCTTACAGGTTCTACTACAATAATAGAGCAATAACAATATTACAACAACAAATGAGAATGTTTAGTACAAGGACGATAATGCTACATGTGACGATCCCAAATTTTGTAAGAAAAAAAAAAAAAACTCCATAGGCAGGATGTATGTTTCACTTCTTCTGAAGGATATGTACCCAAAAGTATCCCTCAGGAGAGGTGGAACATTCATCCTGCCTACGCAAACTCTCTCGAGAGAGACTGAGAGTTTCCAACCCTGTGATTGGCTTATCAACAACAAATCAGAAGCGTCGTAAAGGACTGGCCTAGATATCAGATGCACGGTTGATGTGAATCTACAAAGGGAAACAATTGGTTACTTAGCAACGGGACCTATACAGCTTATTGTGGGATCCGCACCATATTATTTCGAGAGATGAATATCTAATCACCAGAAATAAATTCTGCTGGTTCCTAACTAGAAGTAGCGGGAAGCGAACTCGGGCTACCAATAATAATAATAATGATAACGACCCACCTCCGCCCAAGAGGATGTCTGAGGTTTATTCAGACGAAACGTCCGGAAAGAATCGAAAGAATAGAAAAGAAATAGAATTTAACATCAATTCTATCTGCAATAAACTCTACGAGATATACCCGAAAATTTTACTAACCCCACTGTAATTTTTTTACCAATAAAATCCAATCGTTTGACCTAATTGAGATATGTCAACCTTCGGTGCGTTGCTCACCAGTTTAAGCAACAATGAGAAAGAAATAATTAGAAAAATAGAGAAGAACCTGTATAAAATTAATGCAGCTGAGGCAGCAATCACTTTTAATAAAACATGAATAATGATAACAATATCAACGGCTGCTATTTATACAAGTGACCATCTAAAGACCCGTCGCTTAATTTTATAACAGTTCCGCGTAATCAGTTCCAGGGAAAAGGACCATTGGAATCACACTTCACATTAACAG
>NC_061088.1:7741274-7751274 GCF_015104395.2 Macrobrachium nipponense | reverse complement strand
TTGTAACACCTAAATAACCTTGGATATTAAGCTTGAAGTTGAAAAGACAAAAAAATAAATGAAGAAAAATAAAAACAAATATGAGAAAGAAACATTTGGATAAGGATTGACGAACAATAATTCAATCAATATCAAAAATGAAAAGCGAGGCAATAAAAAATCTAAACAATTAATTAATTAATTATTATTATTATTATTATTATTATTATTATTATTATTATTATTATTATTATTATTATTATTATTATTATTATTATTATTGTTATTGTTATTGTTATTATTATTATTATTATTATTTGCTTTATCACAGTCCTCCAATTAGACTGGATGGTATTTATAGTGTGTGGTTCCCGGTTACATCCTGCCTCCTTAGGAGTCCATCACTTTTCTTACTATGTGCGACCCTTTCTAGGATCACACTCTTCTGCATGAGTCCTGGAGCTACTTCACCGCTAGTTTTTCCAGATTCCTTTTCAGGGATCTTGGGATCGTGCCTAGTGTTCCTATGATTATGGGTACAATTTTCACTGGCATATCCCATATCCTACTTATTTCTATTTTCAGATCTTGATACTTATCCATTTTTTCCCTTTCTTTCTCTTCAACTCTGGCGTCCCATGGTATTGCGACATCAATGAGTGATACTTTCTTCTTGATTTTGTCAATCAACGTCACGTCTGGTCTATTTGCACGTATCACCCTATCTGTTCGATACATCGTCCCAGAGGATCTTTGCTGATTGTTTCTATCACTCCTTCAGGTTGGTGCTCGTACCACTTATTACAGCAATTTAGCTGGTGTTTCTTGCACAGGCTCCAGTGGAAGGCTGAATCATGCCTCTTTTTGTACTGGTTCTGTGCAAGTGCCGGACATTCGCTTGCTATGTGGTTTATGGTCTCATTTTTCGTATTGCACTTCCTACATATGGGAGATATGTTATTTCCATCTATCGTTCTTTGGATATATCTGTTTCTTAGGGCCTGATCTTGTGCCGCTGTTATCATTCCTTCAGTTTCATTCTTGAGCTTTCCCCTCTGTAGCCATATTGCCATGTTTCATCGCTGGCCAGTTCTTTAGTCTGTCTCATGTATTGTCCGTGCATTGGTTTGTTGTGCCATTCCTCTGTTCTGTTTGTCATTCTCCTGTCTCTGTATATTTGTGGGTCTTCGTCTACTTTTAATCAGTCCTTCTTCCCATGCACTCTTGAGCCACTCGTCTTCACTGTTTTCAGATATTGCCCCAGTGCTCTGTTCTCGATGTTGACGCAGTCCTCTATGCTTAGTAGTCCTCTCCCTCCTTCCTTTCGTGTTATGTATTGTCTGTCCGTATTTGCTCTTGGGTGTAGTGCTTTGTGTATTGTCATATGTTTTCCTAGTTTTCTTATCTATGCTGCGGAGTTTCTGCCTTCTGTCCCATTCCACTATTCCTGGGTTGTATCTGATTACTGGCACTGCCCATGTGTTTTATTAGTTATTATTATTATTTATTATTATTATTATTATTATTATTATTATTATTATTATTATTATTATTATTAATTATTAGAAGATATTATTATTATTATTATCCCCCCCCCCCCATCACAGTCCTCTAATTCGACTGGGTTGTATTTATATGTGGGGTTCCGGTTGCATCCTGCCTCCTTAGGAGTCCATCACTTTTCTTACTATGTGTGCCGTTTTCTAGGATCACACTCTTCTGCATGAGTCCTGGAGCTACTTCAGCCTCTAGCTTTTTTCTAGATTCCTTTTCAAGGGATCTTGGGATCGTGCCTAGTGCTCCTATGATTATGGGTACGATTTCACTGGCATATCCCATATCCATCTTATTTCTATTTTCAGATCTTGATACTTATCCATTTTTTTCCCTTCTTTCTCTTCAACTCCTGGCGTCCCATGGTATTGCGACATCAATGAGTATATTTTTCTTCTTGATTTTGTCAATCAACGTCACGTCTGGTCTATTTGCGAAGTATCACCCTATCTGTTTCTGATACCATAGTCCCAGAGGATCTTTGCCTGATTGTTTTCTATCACTCCTTCAGGTTGGTGCTCGTACCACTTATTACTGCAATTTAGCTGGTGTTTCTTGCACAGGCTCCAGTGGAGGGCGGAATCATGCCTCTTTTTGTACTGGTTCTGTGCAAGTGCCGGACATTTGCTTGCTATGTGGTTTATGGTCTCATTTTTCGTATTGCACTTCCTACATATGGGAGATATGTTATTTCCATCTATCGTTCTTTGGATATATCTGTTTCTTAGGGCCTGATCTTGTGCCGCTGTTATCATTCCTTCAGTTTCATTCTTGAGCTTTCCCCTCTGTAACCACTGCCATGTTTCATCGCTGGCCAGTTCTTTAGTCTGTCTCATGTAGTGTCGTGCATTGGTTTGTTGTGCCATTCCTCTGTTCTGTTTGTCATTCTCCTGTCTCTGTATATTTGTGGGTCTTCGTCTACTTTTATCAGTCCTTCTTCCCATGCACTCTTGAGCCACTCGTCTTACTGGTTTTCAGATATTGCCCCAGTGCTCTGTTCTCGATGTTGACGCAGTCCTCTATGCTTAGTAGTCCTCTCCCTCCTTCCTTTCGTGTTATGTATTGTCTGTCCGTATTTGCTCTTGGGTGTAGTGCTTTGTGTATTGTCATATGTTTCCTAGTTTTCTGATCTATGCTGCGGAGTTCTGCCTTCGTCCATTCCACTATTCCTGGGTTGTATCTGATTACTGGCACTGCCCATGCGGAGGACCAGCGCGAGCCATCCCACCTACGAAGATATTAACGCGCGCCTTGCCTACCTAAGTCGAGAAGAAGACATGCGTAACCGGGTTAGGGGCGTAACCCGCAAGCTTGTCGCCCTCAACGGCGGTAAGCTACGCATTCAAGAAAAGACACAGAGGTATATCAACCTCACTCCATACCAGCCCACCCTGAACAAAATGAACATATTAAACCTCGGACTAAACTGCCACTTCATGTCAAAACCGAAGAAACACGAGAAACGCCTGGAGATTGAGATGCTCCTCGACTCGATTCAGCAGTTGGAAGCAAAGAAGATCCTAACAACGACGGACGCCCTTCAACCTCTTCTGCTAGCAGAGGCCCTTACGGACAGGGGGTCATACTCGAGCGGTATCTACACCAAAGAGATGAAGGAGGCAGCCGCAGATCTGAAGAAGAAGAAGAAAACATCCCACCGTAAGGCGTGCAGACAAGACAGCCGCGTTCGTGCTCACATCCGCACCTCCGGAATACTTCGAGAAACTCGACGCCATCTTGTTCTGATGTTCTAAGTTCGAGAGACTTACGAAGAACCCTACGGAAGACATCAAACGCGACGCCAACCGGGGTCATCGCAGCCGTGAATGCCGCTACGAATGCCACACACCTCCCGCCCATCCAAGGTGACTACAGCCTCGGCTACCTTTACGGGACCGTGAAGACCCACAAGGCAGGCAACCCCCTCCCCACGCCCGATCATCAGCCAAACGCCTGCCCCGACTTACGCTCTGGCCAAACGCCTTAATAAAATTCTGACCCCCTATATCCCCTCCAGGTACTGCCTCACCTCATCGGTAGAATTTTGGAGAAGATCCGCGACTCCCCCGGTGCGGGAAACCATGGCGTCCTTAGACGTTGAGTCCCTATTCACCAACGTCCCAGTCGACGAGACGATAGGGATCATCATGGAGCGGGTATATAGGAATCCCGATATGAGACCCCCTAACATCCCACCCGAAGACTCCTTAAGAACCCTGCTGGATATCTGTACGAAGAGAGCCCCTTTCACCACCCACCGAGGACAGATGTACCGCCAGAAGGACGGCGTAGCGATGGGGTCCCCTTAGGAGTCCTCTTCGCTAACTTCTACATAGAAGTGGAAGAAAGGGTCTTCTCGCAACACAGATGTCCCCGCACATACGCACGCTACATCGATGACATCTTCGTGCAAGCCGACTGCGAGGATGATGGTAGAAGCCCTTCGGCAGCAGTTCCTGCAGAACAGCGCACTCAACTTCACTGTCGAGTACAGCAGCAACGATCGGCTCCCCTTCCTCGACGTCCTTGTCACGAAGACGAATCAGAAGTTGGCGACGACCGTTTACACCAAAGCTACGAACCTCGGACTTTGTCTGAATGGTGATAGCGAGTGTCCTGCGCGGTTCAAGACCACCACCGTCAGGGCCTTCGTCAGGAGGGCCCTCTCGCACTGTTCGACGTGCAGGACACACACCTCGAACTCGACCGAGCATCCCAGATGCTAATTAACAATGGGTACTCGAACAAACTCGTAACCGAGAAACTCGAGCCGCCCTTGACAAGTGGTACATGACGGAGGAAGAGAGAAGGCATTCCGTTCCGCCCCCGGAGGATATCAAACTTTTCTATAAAGCCTTCATGCACCACCATACAAGGAAGAAGAAGCAGCCATGAAGAAAATAATAGAGGAACACGTCCGCCCCATGGAGGAAGGAAAGAGAGTGTCCCTCATTATTTACTACAAGAATCGGCGTACGAAAGACCTCCTGATGAAGAACAACCCCTCCCCACCGGCAGGAGACCCCCTGAAGCAGTCCAACGTCGTCTACCGATACGTATGCCCCGCCCAAGGATGCCCTGGGATTTACATCGGCATGACGACGATGCGCCTGTCAAAAAGGATTTCCTGCCACGCCCAGGAGGGCGCCATTAGGCAGCACGCCCTTGCAGTACACCGCAGAAACATCACGAGAGACGACATCGTCAGGAATACTAAGATCATCGGGAGAGCACCTGACCCACGACGTCTGCGTCTCCTAGAAGCGCTGCTCATCCTCGAAGAAAAGCCTCCCCTCAATACCACCCAAGAAGCGTTCTGATACCGACGTGTGTGAGGAGGACCACACCCCTCTCCCCTAACGAAAGTACCAGCGCGCATGGAACGAACACCGGACATGAGAATAATACCAGGGGTGACGTCACGCAGGTAGAAGCCAATCAAGAGGCTCCCGGTGATACCCCCTACCTGAGAAGGTCTGCAAGACTAGTCACGCCCGCCGTATGAGTCACCTTCCCGGGAACCAATAAAAACTCGACCTACCGGAGAAGTGCTCTGACCGTACTGGAGAGCTCGCAACACCACGATAAAAGGAGAAGGACTCGCCACTGGAATTCAGTCCCTCAGCAGTTATCGCTTGATAATGTCCTGTCGATCAGGAGGAAACGTCGCGTTAGAGAGAGAGAGAGAGAGAGAGAGAGAGAGAGAGAGAGAGAGAGAGAATTGTATAAGCAATAATAAATCAAATGACTCAACCGAATTTTACCATGCCCTTTGGTGCGTTGCTCGCCAGTCTAAGCAACAACGAGAAAGCCGTCATCAGAAAGATAGAGAAGACTCTTTATAATTATTTAGTGCTGAAGCAGCAGTTATTTTTAACAAAACATATTATTATTATTATTATTATTAGAAGATATTATTATTATTATTATCTATCACAGTCCTCTAATTCGACTGGGTTTGTATTTATAGTGTGGGGTTCCGGTTCCGGTTGCATCCTGCCTCCTTAGGAGTCCATCACTTTTCTTACTATGTGTGCCGTTTCTAGGATCACACTCTTCTGCATGAGTCCTGGAGCTACTTCAGCCTCTAGTTTTTCTAGATTCCTTTTCAGGGATATTCTTGGGATCGTGCCCTAGTGCTCCTATGATTATGGGTACGATTTCCACTGGCATATCCCATATCCATCTTATTTCTATTTTCAGATCTTGATACTTATCCATTTTTTCCCTCTCTTTCTCTTCAACTCTGGTGTCCCATGGTATTGCGACATCAATGAGTGATACTTTCTTCTTGACTTTGTCAATCAACGTCCCACGTCTGGTCTGTTTTGCACGTATCACCCTATACGTTTCTGATACCATAGTCCCAGAGGTCTTTGCCTGATCGTTTTCTATCACTCCTTCAGGTTGGTGCTCGTACCACGTTATTACTGCAAGGTAGCTGATGTTTCTTCCTTTTGCACAGGCTCCAGTGGAGGACTTTTGCCACTGAATCATGCCTCTTTTTGTACTGGTTCTGTGCAAGTGCCGGGCATTCACTTGCTATGTGGTTTATGGTTTCATTTTTCGTATTGCACTTCCTACATATGGGAGAGATGTTATTTCCGTCTATCGTACTTGGAACATATCTGGTTCTTAGGGCCTGATCTTGTGCCGCTGTTATCATTCCTTCAGTTTCCTTCTTTAGCTCTCCCCTCTTTAGCCATTGCCAATTGTCATCGCTGGCTAGTTCTTTAGTCTGTCTCATGTATTGTCCGTGCATTGGTTTGTTGTGCCAGTCCTCTGTTCTGTCTGTCATTCTCCTGTCACTGTATATTTCTGGGTCTTCGTCGACTTTTATCAGTCCTTCTTCCCATGCACTCTTTAGCCACTCGTCTTCACTGGTTTTCAGATATTGCCCCAGTGCTCTGTTTTCGATGTTGACGCAGTCCTCTATACTTAGTAGTCCTCTCCCTACTTCCTTTCGTGTTTTGCATAGTCTGTCCGTATTTGCTCTTGGGTGTAGTGCTTTGTGTATTATCATATGTTTCCTGGTTTTCTGATCTATGCTGCGGAGTTCTGCCTTCGTCCATTCCACTATTCCTGCGCTGTATCTGATTACTGGCACTGCCCATGTGTTTATGGCTTTTATCATATTTTCCGCCGTTGAGTTTTGACTTGAGTATCGCCTTGAGTCTCTGCATATATTCTTTCCTGATCGTGTCCCTTTCATCTCTTGGTGTTTTATATCTCCTCCTTCCATTATTCCCAGGTATTTTTTGTATCCTGTCTCATCTATGTGTTTGATGTTGCTCCCAATCTGGTAGCTTTTATCCCTTGCAGTTCTCGTTACTTTGGCCTTTTTGTATGTTGACTAAGGCGCATTTTTCTATTCCAAACTCCATCCTGATGTCCCCAGATACAATCCTTACAGTCTGGATTAGGGTATCTATTTCCTTGATGCTCTTACCATACAGCTTGATGTTGTCCATGAACATCAGATGGTTGATTCTGTTGCCTCTTTTTCTTGAGTTGGTACCGTACGGCATCCATCTTCTGTAGTACTTTTGTCATGGGAATCATGGCTACTACGAAGAGTAGTGGGGACAGTGAGTCGCCCTGGAAGATCCCTCTCCTGATATTAACCTCTGCTAGTCTTATTCCAGAGCTTGTAAGTATTGTATTCCAGTTGCGCATTGTATTTTTGAGGAAGCTGATGGTATTTTCCTCTGCCCCATATATTTTCAGGCATTCTATTAGCCATGTGTGTGGTATCATGTCGAAGGCTTTCTTATAGTCTATCCATGCCATGCTTAGGTTGGTTTTCCTTCTCCTACTGTTCTTCATTACCATTTTGTCTATCAGGAGCTGGTCTTTTGTGCCCCTACACTTCCCTCTGCATCCTTTCTGTTGGTGGGGGGATGGTGTTGTCTCCTCTAGGTAGTTGTATAGCCTTTCACTGATGATACCTGTTAATAACTTCCACTTTATTGGTAGGCAGGTGATAGGCCTTTAGTTACTGGCTATATTTCCCTTACTCTTGTCTTTTTGTACTAAGGATGTTCTTCCTGTGGTCATCCATTTGGGTGCTTGGTGATTTGAGATACAATGCTGGAGTTGTTCTGCTATTCGTGGGTGTAGGGCCTTGAAGTTTTTGAGCCAGTATCCATGGACTTCATCGGGACCTGGGGCTTTCCAGTTTGGCATTTTCTTTAGTTGGTGTCTGACTGTGTCTGTCGTGATGTCTGTGAATCTTTGTTTATTCTCCTGTTTCTTCTTCCTTGACCTTCTTGGAGCCATGTTGCATGTTTGTTGTGTGATACCGGATTGCTCCATATGTTTTCCCAGAGTCTCTTACTTGGTTCGGCTTCAGGAATTTCTGGGTGGTTGTCTTCCCCTCTTAGTTGGCTGTATTGTCTTTTCTGGTTGGTTCCGAATAGTTTGTTCTGTTGGTATCCCTTATTCCTGTTCATGTACCGTTGGATCTTATGTGCTTTGGCCTTAAGCCTCTGTTTTTACATCTTCTATTATTATTATTATTATTATTATTATTATTATTATTATTATTATTATTATTATTATTATTATTATTATTATTATTATTATTATTATTATCTAAAAATATTACAGTTTAGGTTACGAAACTGTATTCATTTCGACTTTTCTTTAATTTTTTTTTTTTAAATACTAAATTTTTTTCAACCATTTACAATTATACGACTATTAAACGCACGCAGACGCAGAGATAATTCTACAGAGAGAGAGAGAGAGAGAGAGAGAGAGAGAGAGAGAGAGAGAGAGAGAGAGAGAGAGATAATTGATCTCAAATGATAAGTGGCAAGTATCCATGCTGTCAAAATACGCGCAAACCCCCAAAAAAGTTATATAAGGAATCCTACCAGAAACAAAATAAAAGAGAAAAAAACAACAACTACTCCAGTACTACTACTATTATATTACTCGTCCGCTCTCAAAAGTTTGAATGAAACATTACCTCGCTTGCTGAAAAGACACACACACACACACACATACACACACAAGAGCAGTTATTATAGAGCCTACATTCAGTTTCGTCTTCGAAGAAGAATAAGAAGAAGAGGAAGAAGAAGAAGAGAAAGGGAAAGGGAAAGAAGAAGAAGAAGAGGAAGAAGAAGAGAAGAAGAAGAAGAAAAAAGAGAAAGAGAAAGAAGAAGAAAAAGAAGAAGGGACAGAGGAAGAAGAAGAACAACAACAAGAAGTTAGTTATTTTCAGCTCTGATAAGCGACGTCTCTCTCTCTCTCCGAGTGGAGGGCTTCTCCTGACGAAGGTGTGTCTCTGTGTTCTCAGCTGTCCACGGAAAGGTGATAGTACGACCGCGTGTTTTACCGAACGACCCGGGAAGTCTTTCTTTGATCATTATCATATTGGTCGATTTCTTTGATGATTATTATCGTCACTTTTTGGCTGTTGTTAGTTCTGGGTATGTGGTCTAAATTTATAGCTTCAAAGATGATGGCGTTGCGGTAAATGACGTACGAATGATCAAGGTGGTCTTTGTAAGTTTATTAAGCATTCATTATCTCTGTAGTAAATTTAATTTCTATGTAAGTTTATTAAGATAAATTTAATTTCTTTGTAGGTTTATAAGCTACATTTTATTTCTTTGTAGATAAATTTAATTTCTTTGTAGATTTATCAGATTAATTTAAATTCTTTGTAAGTTTTATTTAGATGAATTTAATTTCTTTGTAAATTTATTAAGTTAAATTTAATTTCTTAGTAGATTTATTGAGATAAATTTAATTTCTGTGTAAATTTATTACGATGAATTTAATTTATTTGTAAATTTATTAAGATAAATCTCATTTCTTTGTAAATTAAATGAGATGAATGTAATTGCCTTGTAAATTTATTAAATTTAAGATAAATTTAATTTCTTTGTAAATTTATTAAAATAAAATTAAATTTAGATTTAAATTTTCAATTTTTTAGTTTTAGATAGTTCATATTAAATCAAAATTTATTCTTTGAACTGCCGGTCTATAAAAAAAATATAAAAATGAATTGATTTTTAGATTTAGATAGGCCGTATCAAATCAAAATTCCCTTTTGAACTGCCAGTCTATATAAATTTATAATGAACATCTAATTTAATTTTTGTTTTAAATACTCCGTATTAAATTAAAATTGAATTTTGAACTACCGGTCTATATAAATGAAAAAAAAAAAATTTTAGCTGTAGATAGTCCGTATTGAATTAGAATATACTTTTAAGCTGTCAGTCTATATAAATTTATATAAAAAAATAATTTTTAGCTTTAGATAGTCCGTGTTGAACCAAAATTTACTTTTGAACTCGAAAAAAATTATATAGAAATCCATCACTGCCCTTAATTATATATAAAACAACCTGTTGCTAAAACATCAAAACGTTAACTTAATATGCTGAAACATTAAACCATTACCATTATAAGAAACAACCTATTTCTGAAACATTAAAATCAAAAT
>NC_061088.1:7721274-7738774 GCF_015104395.2 Macrobrachium nipponense | reverse complement strand
AACATTTATACCATTCATATATATATATATATATATATATATATATATAATATATACCCTCAAATTTCCCATTAATAATATATTAGTGAGTCGACGTATAAAGACCCGATTGCATGCAGCCTGTTGCACGTACGTACACACTCCAGGCATGTGCAAATACACATACGTACAAACTACAAACAAAAACGCAAAAGTGATTATAATCATAATATGAGTGTATATGTAATAACTCACAAAACAGCAAAACTAAATGTATTAAAGACTATGATATATATACCAATATTTCTCAAGTTTTCGTGAATAACCCTGGTCTTCCATATTCTGTTTTCATTTATTTATTTTTTTTTAGTTGTGGAAGAATATTACCTTTACGAACATCCAGCCTTTAATAGAGTTGAAACTTTAGGACAGATTCAATCCTGTTCAAAGTATGTCAAGAACCACATCCAACTAATTTCCTTAAAAGCAAATAGTCCCGAAACAATGGCACATTTGCAAAGTCAATACGAAAAATGGAAGTGTGTGAAATGCCAATATCAATTTGACAAACAGTTCCCAACGAACTGTTACGCAAACCATGACCCTAGGACTACCTGCTATAATAAATGGATGGGCCCCGTAGGGTGGGGGGTATCGGAGGTGGGGTTGGGGGTGGGGTGGGTGGGAATGGTCCTGTCATCGCACCTAACGCCGTGCACACTGTAGGCATTACTAAAGTGTGTTTACAGTGTCCCTTCAGGCCCCTAACTGCAGCCACTTTTATAACCTTTTAATACACCTCCAATCCCGTTTCTTGCTGTCCAACCTCTTGAACGATTCCTTCTTAGTGCAACAGTGGGATTATATCCCAGATCTATACCTTCAGAAGCTTGTATTTCGTGTCCTTTATTCCCAGAGTCTCTTCCTGTTCAACCACTCCAACTTTCCACTTTCACAAGCACTAAATGGCAAGACCACTCTCTCTATTTCGCTGTCCAACCACTCCAACTCTTTCCGTCACTGTCTTATGACAGAAAGGCTTCAAGTAACACCCCCCCTCCCCCCCCCCCCCCCCCACCCCCCCCCCCCCCCCCCCCCCCCCCCCCCCCCCCCCCCCCCCCCCCCCCCCCCAACCAGTGCTTGGCTTTGACAGGACCCTACAACTCCCCAGTTACCCAACATTTCCCCGTTAAGCAAAAAGTTCCCCCAAACAACTAGTATGATATCTATGATACGTAAGGTAGCGGTAGAGTCTGTCAGGAATTTTTCCCTAGATAACAGAGTTTGTCCCCAACCGGTTTCATCGTCGTGAGGTCGATAGTACTGAGAGAGAGAGAAAAAAAAGAAAAAAAGAAAAACAAACTTTCGCTACACGTTTCCGTGAGTTTGGGGGGCCACGATTGGTTTGTGTATTGTTTGCGATTGTGAAAGGTTGTAGGAAAAGGGAGGTTGGCGGTTTTTAAACATGATTTGTATGTCTGTTAGTGCACGTGCAAGGAAAAGATTTTTCAGGGGTAAGAGACCTCCACTGATAGATATCAACCTAAAGGAAATATATGCATGAATGCATACAGCACGCACACACACAAACATATATATATATATATATATATTATAATATATATATATATATATATATATTATATATATATATTTTATTATTTAAATATGACATTTATTTCTTTTATTTTCCATTTGAAACTAATATCTATCCTTTATACCATCCTTGGAATTTCAAATGATTCCCATGTTTCTGAGGACTAACCCTGTGTACAACAAAAGGAATTCTCTCTCTCTCTCTCTCTCTCTCTCTCTCTCTCTCTCTCTCTCTCTCCCACCGAATATTCGCTTCAATTTCGAACGCATTGGATATCGGCGGGAATTAATATAATTCGGATTAAGCTGAACGATTACAACTGTCATATTTTGAGGCGTGGTCATTCACGGGGTCCGAATTTGGAATATGATACGTCATATTGCTTCGCCCGTTTGTGTGAATTATTTCGTTATTATCATATACTAGCAAAAACATATATATACAGAAATTGTATGAAAATTCGTAAAGTAACTAAGTCTACGGGCATAACCAGCCTCTTTTCACGGGCAGAACCAGCTCCGTTTCAGGGAATTCCTTCTCAACCCCAACCCCCTTCGGAGGGGGGTTAGGTAGGATGAAAACCCATTATAAACCATCTTAGGGGTCCCCATTATAACCCTGCCAAGTTTTATGCCCATCGGACCAGCCATTTGGCCGGGATTGAATGACAGACGGACGGACAGACATTACGCCCATTATAGTAAAATATATAATGTGTGTGTGTGTATCTTCAAAAACATACATAGAATGTTCATCAGTAGCACGTCGTACTGTCCTACTGACACTGCACTACATTTATCAATAACACTCTAAGCCTTTCTCTTTTCCTTGCTCAAAGCATTTCCTCCTTCTCCAATACAGTGTGTATTTGACACATATCATCAGCCCAAACTACAACAAAAACAAAGAAAAAACCTTTGTTTCCACTCCTCCAAGACAGTGTGTATTTGACACATCACATCATCAGGCCAAACTACAATAAAACCAAGAAAAAAAAAAGTTTTTTTTCCAATACAGTGTGTATTTGACACATATCATCAGCCCAAACTACAACGAAACCAAGGAAAAAAACGTTTTTTCCCAATAGTGTGTGTATTTGACACATCCCATCGTCAGACCAAACTACAATAAAACCAAGGAAAACACGTTTTTTCCAATACAGTGTGTATTTGACACATATCATCAGGCCAAACTACAAAAAAACCAAAGAAAATTTTTTTTTTCCATTACAGTGTGTATTTGACAGACCAAACTACAACAAAACCAAGGGGAAAAACTCACACACACACACCATAAAAACGATTTGTACCAAGGCAAAGCATACGTCGCAAGCACTAACAGCAACGCAAGCAGCAAGATGAGAGAGCAATTAACAATGATCTTTATCTCAGTGAGCGAAAACCGCCTTACCTCTCTCTCTCTCTCTCCTCTCTCTCTCTCTCTCTCTCTCTCTCTCTCTCTGGCTACTCGTCCATTTAATCAGACACGTTATATATATCTCCTACCTCTTGCCGGCATTGCATTTCACAACTGTGCTATTGATTTCTAGGAGTTTAAGGTCGCTTACATTTCCTGCAACTTACACGGATGCTGAATAGAGAGAGGGGGGGTGGGGGGATTAGGGGGGTTAGGGGGTGGGGTTAGGGAAGGAAGGCTTGAGTTTGTCTCCCTGGGATGGCTGTGATGAAACCCAACCTGTCAATGGGTCGTAAGTGTATTTCATGGGCTGTAAGAACACATTACATGGGTTGTTATTGCGTATTGCAAAGGCTTTTAAAGTGTTTATTTATACGGGTTGTAAGAGCATATTATTATATGGGTTGTAAGCGTATTACATAAGTTGTTAGTGCGTATGATATGGGATGTAAGTGCGGAATACATGGGTTGTAAGTACTTATTACGTGGGTTGTAATTGATTATTACAAGGGTTGTGAGAGCTTATGTATTAGTATGAGTTGTAAATGACTATAAAATGGTTGTAAGTCTTATTCTATGGGTTGTAAGTACTTATGACGAGGGTTTTAAGTGATAATTACAAGGGTTGTGAATGCCTACGAGTTTATGAGTTGTAGGTGCGTATAACATGGGTTGTAAGAGCTTACAAGTTTATGAGTTGTAAGTGCGTATAACATGGGTTGTAAGCGCTTATTATATGAGTTGTAAGTGAGTTTCACATGCTTGTACATTACTCTGATGGGTAAATGCATTACATCTTTGATAACAATTCAACATTCAACATTGGTAAATAATAAAGACTGCTGTAACTGAACGCTAAATGTTTGCTCAAACATTTCGCCAGGTACATGATGGTCCATGCCAGTAATGTTGTCTTTTAATCAGTCATTGAAATACGTGCATTCCATGACGAAATGAATTATATATTACGCTACACACCTTTTGAAAAACGAACACAGACCTAATCATAATTATAGTGAGGAGAAACATTTCATTAAGAACATCATATAATCAACAATTATTACCTAACAAATGACAAGTAGACTGATAGACTGTCGGAATTAAAAACTGGAACTTCGCAAAGCATTATGATTGTTCCAAAGGTCTGGAAAGTTGTTCCAGGGAAAATATTTGCCGAGTTTTGTTAATATTTGTTAGTGGAATGATATTTCATTGCTTGAGTAATTTCTACTATTATTGTTCTTTAGCTTATGTATGTATGTATACAGGGAGTTAGGTATGTGTATATATATATATATATATATATATATATATATATATATATATATATATATATATATATATAAACACGAGAGAGAGAGAGAGAGAAGAGAGAGAGAGAGAGAGAGAGAGAATGCAAAGAATGCAAGATGACAAGACCAAGAATCTCTTCCTTCTTCGCCGTCTTCCCAGGGCGAGGGGAATGGAAACAGCCGGACCCGCTTTGAGAGAGAAGAGAGAGAGAGAGAGAGAGAGAGAGAGAGAGAGAGAGAGAGGAACACCTTGTGAAAGTTTACACCAAATTATATTCACTAATCCCGAATACCCAGCGGAATTTCCGCCATTGTTAAATCTTGCCCTGCAGTTAATCCTCCTTCGCTGTACTGCGCGAGGAAAAGAGACGGGGGGAGGGGCAAGGGAATTTGGGGGAGGGGAGGAGAGGAGAGGGGGAGGGGGAGAGGAGGGGAGAGGGAGGAGGGGAGGGGAGAGGGGATGGAGAGAGAGGGGAGGGGAGGGGAGGGGTGAGGGGAAAGGAAGGGGAGAGGGAGGGGGGAGATGGGGAGGGGGAAGGGTAGGGGAGGGGTAGGGGAGGGGAGGGGTGGGGAGGGGATGAATGAGGATTAAGGAGGAGGGGAGAGAGGGGAGGGGAGGAGGGGAGGGGAGGGGGAAGAAGGGGGAGAAGGATGAGGATTAGAGGAGAAGGTGAGGGGAGAGGAGGGTGTGGGGAGGGGATGAATGAAGATTAAGGAGGGGAGGGAGAGGGGCGGTGGGCGGGGGAAAGGTAGGACCCACAAAAAATTGGGGATGTGTGAAAAAATGAAGTGATGGACGGAAATAGTAAGAGGAAAGAGCCAGGATGGCCTTTTAATCTTGAGGGAGAATGAATTTTTTTCTTCTTTTTTTTTTTTTTTTTTTTTTTTCTTTGGGGTTAAGTTGAGTGTAGTGTTTTACAACAAGTGTAAACGGTCCTTAGGAGGGAAGGTGTGTTGATGTTTATTTTGGGAAAAAAATAAATAAACAACTACAAGATAACAGTCTGTTCTATATATATATATATATATAATATATATCTATATATATATATATATATATATATAGATATAATTTATAATTAGTATATTGCTTTTTTATCAAATTCATTCAAATATTCTGTGAGTCCAAGTTGACATAAACAAAAGCGCTTTAACTTGATTACAGATCTTGGTTGAATGCGTATTTATTGCCGCCACCTCTCTCTCTCTCTCTCTCTCTCTCTCTCTCTCTCTCTCTCTCTCTCTCTCTCTCTCTCTCCTTTCGGTTAGCTAATTAATAAAATGATGGCAGTTTATGCGCATTTTCTGAGGCCGGACAGAAATAAAGTTGATCCATTTTCTAATTTATTTTACGTGAAAGCCTTCGTTTTTGAGGTCAGGAGGAGGAGGAGGAGGAGGAGGAGGAAACAGAATAAGGAAAAGTGAGGAAGAGTAAGTGGGCCGCATCGCTTGGAAGTAAATGAGGCTGCACTCTCTCTCTCTCTCTCTCTCTCTCTCTCCTCTCTCTCTCTTTTATACTGAAAAAGGGGGAAGGGAGGACGCCTTTTCTGATTAATGAGAGAAGGGCGCTTTTACGAAGCTGTAGGCAGATGCAAAAGAGGAGGGTCTCTCTCTCTCTCTCTTTCCTTTTTTCAATACGCAGGGGAAAGGAAAGCGGGCGGACTCTCTCCCTCTCTCTGTCTTTCTAATGGTCGGAGGCACATATGACTAATCTAATTGATGAGAGGTATGCGTTGTGGTGTGTGTGTGTGTGTGTGTGTGTGTGTGTGTAGTGTGTATATGTATATATATATATATATATATATATATATATATATATATATATTATTTTTATATATATATATATATATATATATATATATATATATGTATGTAATAAAGACTAACTCTACAGTGTTTATGAATACAAAATCAATAAAACTCTGATTCCAAATTTTTTTTTCTTTATAATTTGCTTATGTAATACGTATACTCCGATTCAAATGTTTTATTTTTTTTTACAAAACCTTTGGATAGATATGAAAAGAATTTTGATGGTTTTATTTTTTGATAAAAACCCAGTCTAAAAAAAATGAGAAAACTACGTAGTAGGAAGCTTTACTGATAAACACAATTATACTGAATAAGACAACTTACTCAAAGTCATCAGCAAACAGTTATTAACGATATTTGGTTGACAGAAGAGGCATGGAATTCAGTCGAGTCTTCCAGTATTCTCTGGCCCTCTGGAACTACATCATTATCGATTCCATAATCTGGCTATTATCCTAACCACTCTAAGTAATGCAGCACGAGATAGACACCAAGTGATGGTAAGACTTCAAAATGCATTAAAAAAAAATTTCTTTTTTTACATAATGTTTAATTGGAGGCTTCATGAATTTACCCAGAAACGAGGAGAACAATCATACTATTTCTCTTTCACTTGGAAACTGTTGTAAACATTTGTGAAAATGCGAGAAAAAAAATAATACGAAAATAAAATATGCGTGCGCCCACATACTAAACCGTAAGTTTATTTCTCTTGTTAATCCTCTTATTGTTTTTAAATTATTCGTGGCACAATAATCGTCTTGATACATACGACACGGCAGAAAATGAATGCACACACACACACACACAAATAGTAATTCTATATACCTCTGATTGCGCTTATTAAATTTTTGCCATTGATCATTTTGATACATATTAATCTCCTAAAACATTGGCGGTCCACTAAAATGTTGGAATTGTATGAGTAAAGTCCGCTTGTGAATACTTGTCTTTACAAGGGGAATCTCTTAAGTGTCTTTCTAAGGTGAATCTCTTAAGTATTTGTCTTTCTACAGTGAATCCTTAATTAAGTGTCTCTCTAAGGTGAATTTCTTAAGTGTTTTTCTAAGCTGAATGAATCTCCTGCGTATTTGTCTTTCTAAGGTGAATCTCCTAAGTAAGTGTCTTTCGAAGGCGAATCTCTTAAGTGTCTTTCTAAGGTGAATTTCTTAAGTGTCTTTCTAAGGTGAATCATCTGAGCACTTGTCTTTCTATGGTGAATCCTTAAGTGTCTTTCTAAGGTGAATCTCTTAAGCATCTGTCTTTCTAAGGTGAATCCCCTAAGTATTTGTTTTTCTAAGGTAAATCGTTGAGTAAGTGTCTTTCTGAGGTGAATATCTTAAGTTTCTTTCTAAGGCGAATTTCTTGAATATTTGTCTTTCTAAGGTGAATCTCCGAGGTGTTTGTCTTTATAATGTGAATCTCTTAAGTATTTATCTTTTTAAGATGAATTTCTGAAGTCAGTATCATACTAAGGTGAATCTCTTGAATATATCTCTTTCTAAAGTGAATCTCCGAAGTGTTTGCCTTTATAAGGTGAATCTCTCTAGTATCTTTCTTTCCAAGATGAATATCCTTACTGTCTGTCTTTCTAAGATGATAATCTTACCTGTCTTTATAATTTTAACGAGGCGGTATATAACGATTTAAAAACGTCTATAGAGGTTTAATACATTGTGTAAATTTAGATCTAGATAAAAAAAACTTCAAATTGTTCTGTGGAATTAGAAGTGACATTCGATGCAAGTTTTCACTACAAGACAAGATGGCTTGATTACAAAACTGCCCCAGAAGAATATCTATTTGAAATTCAGGTAAATCCTAAACATTCAACCGAGAGAACTGGACGGTATCTAACTCCAGGGATAGATTGAAAACCCAAGCTGTGCTGTCGACATCTGAAAAGGTCACCTTAGGGCGAGTCCACCCACTTCGGTCTTTATTTGATCATGAACCTTTATCGCATGACAGACGAGCAGCCGTTGCCCATGAAATCATTTGGATTTCGTGGTCTGTGGCCAGTCATAAGTCTGGTCTGTTGATGCTGCCAGTAGTAGGTTTAACTGCGGCATTAAATTGTCAAGACAGTGAAGAGTTGGTCTGTTATACTATTTTCTCTTTTGCTATAATGAAAACTACACGTTACGGTCTTCGTATGCATGAATGGATCACTACGGGCCCTGAAACATGTTTGTTTGTATGGTGTTTTTACGTTGCATGGAACCAGTATGGTTATTCAGCAACGGGACCAACGGCTTGAAGTGACTTCCGAACCACGTCGAGAGTAATCTTTTTTCACCAGAAATACACATCTCTCACTCAATGGAATGCTCGAGAATCGAACTCGCTGTCATCAAAGTGGCAGGCAAAGACCATACCAACCACACCAAAGATGATGTACCTAAATAAATAAATAAATGCATAGATAAATAAATGAAAAAAATAAAGTCAGTGTCCATCTCTTCCTTCAATAAAGGTATTTCATGTTCTCAATTAAGCATTATATATATATATATATATATATATATATATATATATATATATATATATTTTATCTATTTATTTATATATATATATTTTATCATATTTATATATATATATTTATTGTTTATTTATGTATTTATTATATTTATTTATTTATTTATTTATTTATTGCTTCTTAAGTTGAAAATAATTTATCATTTTACGGAATTCTGAACAGAAGACACACTGAATACTGACGCACAGAATACGATATTCTGCCGTAAGTCGCATATCATTCATGAAAACAAAGCCTACAATTGTCCATACCTAAAAAAAAATGCAATGATTCCCCGAAAAATGAGTTTCAGAGGTAAGACACGATTAAGGAGAGGTAGCTTAAATGTACCAACATTTAAAATAATTTATTTATTCGTTTTCAAAGAAAATTTTCCTGTTTTGTAAATTGCTATTTTTGTGTGTGTAATTCTCCCTTGAAATCATGTGAAAGAAATCGCCACGGTGTTATATGTTTGGCACTAAAGTACATTAAATTATGTTGCTCTTACACAACACCAACTTATATTTTCTCCAGAAAGTTTTCCACTAAACCACCAATAGAAAAATTGAAGATTAAAAAGTAATTAAAACAGCCACAAACAGACATTAATACACGCACGTTTCTATATATGAACCAGATCTCGTAGTTATCACCTCACCAAAATCTCAAAAATCAACAGAAACAATCTTTCAGTAACTACAAGGAAGACCTGCTGGCAGTACAGGAAAAAAAAAAACTCCGAAATTCACAACTCAATAACTAGGAAACAATTGTTAGCCAATTTTCCAGGACCTCTACACACCCAGATGTCGACGACCTTTCGTTTCCGTGTGGGGGAAGAATATCAGGACACCAAAAAGTTCCCCAAAACTACACCCTCGCGACTTCTTCCCCCAAAAGTCGGAGTTGTGGTCCAACCTAAACTATATTTTCAACTTTACCTATACACGACCCCAACTACAACACCCTTGTCCCCATCCTCTCTCTCTCTCTCTCTCTCTCTCTCTCTCTCTCTCTCTCTCTCTCTCTCTCTCATCTAGAATGAATACCTAAAATTACAAGAGCGAAGTCTTTTAATCAATTATACAGAATGCACAAAGAACAAATATTTTCAGTCTAATAACAGAAGCGTCCGTCTCTCTCTCTCTCTCTCTCTCTCTCTCTCTCTCTCTCTCTCTCTAATCTTGAATGAATACCCACATGCCGTAGACTCGATGCAGACCAAAAGCTACCAGAGTGACTTCGTATAAATCAACTGTACAAAATACGCAGAGTGGAAATCATCTTGATTTCATCTAATACCAGAATCTCATCTCTCTCTCTCTCTCTCTCTCTCTCTCTCTCTCAGAACCCTTTGACTGCTGCGAGAGAGAGAGAGAGAGAGAGAGAGAGAGAGAGAGAGAAGCGCAGCTTAACTAGCCTTTGTTTAGCAATTTAGCCCTCCCACGAACCTCTGCTCTGCACGGGACTTCCTCCTCGCTCCAGCCAGCCTGGAACTGAAAGACAACCACCTGCATTTCCAGGGACAGGGGAACGGCTGGAATGCTGCCGGCGAGACTTAACTACATTTTGGTGCCTTCCTCTTCCCTTTTCCACTTCTCCTTCTTCTTCTTTCGCGCCTGTACAAGGAAGCAGAGGCAATAACAGCGCGAGATATGGAATCCTCCTCTACTGTAAATCATCACCTTCCCATGGCACTCGTAACTGACGGCCTGGGAGAGATAGCGTTCTCAAAAGGGCATTTTCTTCTTCTTCTTCTTCTTCTTGACAAGAGAGAGAGAGAGAGAGAGAGAGAGAGAGAGAGAGAGAGTTTCCCCCCCCTTTTTTTTTTCTTTTTTATCTCAACAGATTCCCATTCCTGCTGGCATTTTCAGTTTAATAGAAAATGCCCGGAGTCACAAAACGGATGACTCAGGAATGGAACATAAAATGGAGAGAGAGAGAGAGAGAGAGAGAGAGAGAGAGAGAGAGAGAGAGAGAGAGAGAGAGATCCTATCTCTTGAGCTTTATACTATATTATATTCCAGCACTTTTTGATGCTGATGTGATGATAGGGAGATTTTCGCGGAGTGTACAGAGACATCAAAAGGATGGCTTTCTGAAACGTTTGTGGGAAAGAGGGCCCCAATATATATATATCAATTATATATATATAATATATAACTATATATATTTATCTATATATATATACTATATAACATATATATATAATATACATATATATATTATATATATATATATATATATATATATTATATATATATATAAATATATATTTCATTCCTTAAATTATATATACATATATACATAGATATGTGTATATATATAATATATACACATATACAATCAAGAAATTTAAATGTGACAACCTAAATAAATTCATGAACAAATGTTCATGATATAAAACTTCGAATTAAAAAAAAATGGCTCCATCATTAATTATTCTTAATTATGCCCTGGAACATTATGAATAAATAATGACTGAATAGTCACTGACAATTATTTACCCACATTAACTTTTTTTTTTTTTCCTTTTGTAAATAAATGGAAAATAATGTGGTATACGTAAATTATTAATCTGTTGCAAATTATTTGCCAATATTGCTTAGTTTAATAATGGGAAATCTGTCATTTAATTGGTAATATCATGTAATCTAAAAGCCAAAAATACTCATCAGTTGGAAAACGTTAAAGTGTTCTTTCTGAACCGAGCTTTATGAAGCATAAATATTGAATATTTAACTGATACCTTGTTTCATTAAATGGATATGTGAAGCAGATGCAACTTTAGGTGTTAGGCATAGCATTTCTTATACAAAGATTTATTATTACACAAGGCAGCCGATTCAAATGATTATCTTTCGCACCTCAAATATAACGAGAAGTTCAACAAACATTGCGCTAGTTCGATTATAATATGAACTTCAACAAACACTACACGAGTTCTATTCTAATATGAACGTTAACAAACATTGCACGAGTTTTATTATGATAATGTGAACTTCAACAAACATTGCACGTGTTCAAATGTAACATGAACTTCAACAAACATCGCACGAGTTCAAAGGTAACATATGAAATATACTTTATTCAAGAAAGCCTCGCTGTCCCGTAGCCATGTAATGTCTACTCGTAAATCACAGAAAAATTGTGTTTTATGTCCAAAGAATCGATTACTATGAATTCTGCACCAAAGTTACGTTCCGTGCGAAGGACTGTCACCTGTAATCTATGTATGCTTTATTGTTACAGAGACTATTTTTGGATCATGCTCATAGGAGACTGTATGAACTTACTTGTCGATTCCCCCTATGAATCCTACTTCTGATATAAATACTTGCATACTGTATAGGTTCTTCAATAAATGGTTGCGTGTGTACAATGCTCAGGTATACTAGAAATACGTACATAAATGCATACATATACAAGTGCACACACACACACACACACACACACACATATATATATATATATATATATATATATATATATATATATATATATATATATATATATATATATATATATATATATATATATTATATATATTATATCACAGGAAAACAGCAGTCGTTCGAGATATATTCTCAAGGAAGCAAGGGAGACGTCTTCTGGTATTTAAAAGGCTTTATTAAGCGACGTTGTTAGTTATTAGGATGAGTCTTTTTATTATATTTATGTGTATTAATCCTTTTTACAGCCGTGATGATGGATGGGGCTGGACCCCGAAACGTCGCTTAATAAAGCGTTTTTAAATTACCAGAAGACGTCTCCCTTGCTTCCTTGAGAATGAATGAATAAATATATTATATATATATATATATATATATATATATATATATATATATATATATATATATATATATATATATTATTAAAGTGAACGTGTAGTAAAAATTAAAATAGATGATGTACAAAAAAGAATAAGGTAACAGTTACACGTGCAAATAAACATACAAAAATGAGTCTGAATACATTATGACTAATACATAAGAACCAAAATAAACTATGGTCACAATTGAAGTCGGCTACTAGTACGTGACCTATAGAAACATAAAAAATTTAGAACTTATATTCTGGCGCAGTCTTACGTAAATAATATGTATTGTTATTGCAATGCTAAATCAGCATTATTGAAAATAGTTCCATAATCAAAAAGTTAAAAACATTTCAATATAATTTTGAACTGTACTTTCCTATACGACGACTTAGAAAAATATCTATCATAATAAATCTTTTTGAAAAACAATTATCATCCTTTAACTACTATCATCTAGAAAGTATAATCCTACACAAGTTGGTTTTATATTTCCTTTTGATATACAAATCATTCGCGTAAAGAAAAAAACAAATGAATGATTGTCTTCAACAAAAACAACCTCACACACTTCGAACTCCATTTCCAAGCCATCTCAAAACTAACTCTTCCTCCGCCCCCCGCCCCCCCCCCCCCCGTCCCCCCATTCTCTTCAAAGCCACTCAGGTTGATTGCATCTAACTGATATACCCACAGCCTACCTTTAATAACCATCCTGTACTGTAAGGAGGGTGAGGTAGGGAGAGAGGGAAGATGGAAGTAACTCCCTCCATCTTTCTTGTTCCTGGTGAGGTCGCCAAAGCCTTTTAACTCGGAGCGAGCGTATCCCCGGGGGAATGCAATCCCATCCAGGAGACTCTCCGCTGCTGCTGCTGCTGACCGCATCAAAGAAGAAGCGGTTCCGATCCTTTCTCGGTTGTATATCCCGGCTTCTGCTAATATTTAGATTCGATGATGGTGGCACCGCGAGCGAGCGGGGAGGAAGAAGAAGAAGAAGAAGAAGAAGAAGAAGACGAAGAAGACGGTTTCAGGAGCCAATGCAATGACCAGAGTCTTCTCTTCTCCCTCTTCTTCTTGTGGACTCTTCTCCTCCTCCTCTTCTTGCTGGTTTTCGAAAGAATGACACATTTGTTTACTTTTACTCTGCAGTTGCTCTGTTGTTCATGGGGGATATCTTTTGTTGAGATAATCGGGAATTCTTTATATTTATTATTATTCTTAGAAGGTTTCGACAAAATTTAAGAATATTATTTCATTATTCTGGCTTCTCAGTGACATTTTAATGTTTTGTTTAATCTCATGTTTATACTATGTATTCTCTCCTTATTTATTCGACGATTATTTTCCCACAATCAATGGAAAAATGATTCTAGACATCAATTTTCTTTCAATTGAGAGTCAATCATCAGATACTAATATAACACAATGAGATAAATCAACAAAATTCCTCTCTTGTTACTGAACTACCAAAATGAGAATGTCAACGGAACTACAGTAAAAGGAATGAAAGAGGTTGCAGCTAGGGGCCGAAGGGACGCTGCAAAGATGCTTAAGTAATGCCTGCAGTGTACCATGTGAGGTGCACTGAAGGCACTAACCTCCTTGCGGGGGTTATCCCTTGGAAGGGTGGGAGTGTATTTTAGGAGTATTGTAATAAAAAAATAAAAATAAGAAAGAGGGTAGAAATCTACCTTTCTACATACCTCGTAACGACCTCGTAATTTATTGTTGTCTCATCTCCACAAATATTGCCGATGTCATCAAATAGAGAGAGAGAGAGAGAGAGAGAGAGAGAGAGAGAGAGAGAGAGAGAGAGAGAGAGCCCATCCCCCACCCCCAATACAGACGGGGTACATTATCAAGATTGCTATTAGTAGATGAACTACCATATATTGTTTTTTTTATTATTCTTTCATATCATTTTGACAAATACTTAATGCTTTCAAGAATTGACAAATGTGTAAGTCTCGTATAGTACAAAGTCTCTATCTCTATAAGCAGAAAAAACTGCAATATATTTTAATAACTGACTTAAATTCTTATACAATTTTTTATTTATTTATTTACTTTTCTTTTCTTTTAACTTATTTCCTGTTGCCTTTTATTACTTATTTCTAATAAAAACCATATCTTTAGGAAGCCTGAATTTCAAGTCAATGGCCCCTGTAAGTGGGGCCATTGACTTGAAATGGCCAGTCCCATATGGAGAGGGTTCATCTTCTGAATAATAATAATAATAATAATAATAATAGTAATAATAATAGTAATAATAATGGAATGGACACAGAGAGAGAGAGAGAGAGAGAGAGAGAGAGAGAGAGAGAGAGGAGAAGAAGAGAGAGAGAGAGAGAGAGAGCATGCATACAAAGGCAATGATGGAGAATAGACAAATATAAAGGACAAGATAAATAGATATATTCAATGAGAGAGAGAGAGAGAAAAAAAAAAGGTAATCTACCAGGAAAAAAAGAGAGGGAAATAAAGAGAGAGAGAGAGGGGGAGAGAGAGAGAGATAAGGAAAAAGGACACCCATTCCTACCCACCGTCAACCTCCCACATCTCTACTCCCCCCCCCAACCCCCCTTCTCCAATCCATCCACTTCCTCCCTGCAGCATCCATGAGGCTTCATCTCGGCAGAGGAGGAGGAGGAGGAGGAGGAGGATAGGAGGAGGAGGAGGAGGAGGAGGAGGAGGTGGAGGAGGTGGAGGAGGTGGAGGAGGAGGAGGAGGAGCGAAACGTGTATTAGAGGCAGAATCATTTTAATAAGAACCAAATGGTCTCTCATATCGACCCATCGATGTAGATCGTCCGAGCCGACGACCGGGTGAAGGAAACGGTGGGGCCTAGAGAGAGAGAGAGAGAGAGAGAGAGAGAGAGAGAGAGAGAGAGAGAGAGAGAGAGAGAGAGTGCTTAGAGCAAAAGATGAAGACAGAAAGCAAGTGATACGGATTAAAGGACCGGACGTATTTCTCCTTATTTGATATGAAATCGAAGCTCTGCATAGAAGAGATAATTTAATCCTATTTCCTATCTCAGTTTTAAGTGGATTTCAGTTGATATACCCTACATAACCTATATATATATATATATATATATATATATATATATATATATATATATATATATATATATATATATATTATATATATATATATATATATATATATATATTTATTCATATATTTATATACATATATACATATATATATATATATATATATATATATATATATATATATATATATATATATATATATATATTATAGTCCAGCTTCACAGCTTAATATTGGAATACCAAAGCTGCAACAACAAGGCAAGTGGCTTCATCTCAGCCTACCACCCAACTGTTGGCAAAGATTTGAATGAATACCACAGCATTAGTTGTGGTAAATAAAAAAAAGGGGGTTGGGGGGGTATGAGGGAGGCAATCTCCTCCCTACAGACTTACTAAGAACTCAGATATGAATCATATTCAAAGATGCACTTAATAGCCGAGTCTAATTCGCGCCAATAAGATATTATAATTAGCAAAATGAGATGCATCATATTTCAAGACTGCAGAATAAAAAATATTTGGATTGATTGAAAATTTCCTTAGAGGTGTATTCTCGTAAAAAGAGGTGATTATGAAATATAAAAAGGAAGAGGAATTTGCTAAGGCAGCAAAGGCTTTGCAGAGTCTTGAACGAAATACTTACTGAAAATCTCATTAAATCAGTACGTTGTAATCACATTCTGGCCCAAGGTAGCATCTAAATTTGTTACCTTTTTAGTAATGAAAATAGTAAAAAAAAAAAAAAATTGAAAAAAAAGAATAGTTGATAAAGCTTCAACTACCTAGGATACGATCCACATACCACAGTTGGTATGCAAATTTAGCTTAATATTAAAAAGATGTGCTTGAAGTCTCAGAAAGGAGAACAGATTTAACTTTATATTTTTATGTTACCCAATAGAAGATATGTATACTATGCGTATAATGTTCAAAATTAACTATATAAAAGATTATGTCAACTAATTGCTATTACACTAACAAAGATGGGTTTATATAAATACCCTTCAGATGAGCTAGCATATATATATATATATATATCTATATATATATAATAGATAATTATATATCTATATAATATATTATTTTTTATATATATATATTATATTTATATATATGATATATATAATATATATATATATATATAATATATATATATATATATATATAATATATATATATAGTATATATATATGAAGAATATACACCAGTATATTCATCTGTAAACTATTGAATAGAAAAAATTGGGCCCTGTTATTGACAAATAGTTTAGAATTTATGTAAGATATATGAAAAGGGTTTAGATAAGTACTCGAGGGTGAACTGAACAGATATGCAGAATGTATAAACTAGTGTATTCACCTGAAAACTATTGGGCAGAAATAAAAGACTATGACCAGTGTAACTAGCAGTACACAGGTGGACTGAGAAGGTACACAGTCATCAGAAAAACTGCTGAAACACATGGCACACAAACACACACACAAGACACACACACACACCTTTAGACATCCCTGACCATGCCTCCTGCAACAGGTGTATCGATGCTAATGCAGGCTCGTGCTCCCACTTTTATAGGAAAATAAAAGTGGGGGTTTCTTGTGAAACACAGTAAAAGGGTCAATAGGTCTGATTTGAGGCCAGTTTTCGGCAAAGGGTGAGGCGAGATTCTGAGGATTTGGGAGAAAGTGTAATGGTACTATCTTAAAAAATTAAATTTTGGGAAAAAGAATCATTCGAGTACCTAATGACATTTCATGTGTTGGTCTGATGCTAAAAAGAAAACTGTATTTTTTATATGACAGGTGGGAGGAATGTTTAAAGGTACTTTCTTAAATTAATAAAGGAAAAGAAGAATCATTCGAGTACCTAATGACATTTCATGAGTTGGTCTGATGCTGAAGAAAGAAAAATCTAGTCTTTTTATAGACACCTGAACTTCACTTATACATCAAACAATTGCATTTCTGCATTGTTAGTAACACCAACACCCACATCTGCTCTTGTGTGTGT
>NC_061088.1:7711274-7716274 GCF_015104395.2 Macrobrachium nipponense | reverse complement strand
GAAGTCAGAAGGAGAGAGAGAGAGAGAGAGAGAGAGAGAGAGAGAGAGAGAGAGAGAGAGAGAGAGAGAGAGGACCAGGTGCAGCCACCTGGATATAACGCGATCATAAATTTGAGACGCAATGGTCCTTATGTTGAAAGAATATTTGTAAGAAATAAAAAAAAAAATTATGAGATAAACAGTACGTAAGACAATTACGTGTACATAGAAAATTTGATTTTTGGTCGTTTTGTTAAAAAATCTGTAAATATGAAATAAAAAATGATTAAGAAATAAGATGAATATTATGGAAAATAGCGATATAAATCAATTAGTATACAGCACTCTCTCTCTCTCTCTCTCTCTCTCTCTCTCTCTCTCTCTCTCTCTCTCTCTCCACATACACGCACATACACACACACTCATATAAGATATATATAGAGAGAAAGTTTTGTAAGAGAAAAATATAAAGAAAAAAATATTTTACCATATTACTAGGAAAGACATTACTTGAGCATTTACACATATACATGCATATCTAAATCCATACATACATACATACATACATACATACATACATACATACATACATACATACATACATAATCAGATTAAGGACGACGTGGAATGACAAAATTAATCCATTTAGAAGTGTAAGAATGGCGAAATTAGGGGGAAATGACAGAGGAACAAAAGGCAGAAGGGTGGTGGTGGAGGAGGAGGAGGAGGAGGAGGAGGAGGAGGAGCAGGAGCAGGAGGAGGAGAGAAACTGAAGAGGAAGAGGGAAGTGAGTAAAAAATGAGGACTAACTTTAATTTGTCAGAAGGGAGGATGAGTAGGAATTCCCATCATGATGAAAGGATGGAAACAGAAAAATAAGGGATGAATATCCTTCCATACAGAGCATTAGCAGAATGGGCGGCACTGAATGGACTTGAGCACACAGAGAGAGAGAGAGAGAGAGAGAGAGAGAGAGAGAGAGAGAGAGAGAGAGAGAGAGAGAGAGAGACGTGCGTCATCAATTCAGATCAACGGTCCGTCATATCTAAAAATTTGCATATTTTCAATAACGAATTGAAGACCTTATTTACCTTATGGCATTGACTCCACAGAGAGCAAAAATAGGCAAAATTCAAGGCAAATTCCTAGAAAAGAAAACTGAAATCTTCAGCTGTTTCGAGGAAGTCAGGCTAAGCAAATGTCGGGGAAAATGCTTAGAGAAGTCAAATCTATTGAGGCGACTGTTGAACGAAGACAAACGTAGGGAAAATGCTTAGTGGAATGATGGCAATTCAGGAATGATTCTTACAGAAGACCTAAGCTATGGGGATGGGGTATGCATTATATATTGAGCCCAGTAAATGTTTTACAAATTGGGAAATTAATGATTTTGCTAATAAAAAATTGAGGCTAAATCGTGTAAGGCCAATCTAAAACGTCAAAAATTAATTTGTATTTAGAACAAACTAAATTTTTTTTAAATAGTGTACGACTTAATATAATGTCTTACACTATTTAATAAAAACTGTAGTTTGTTTTCAATACAAATTCATTCTAGAGGCTTTAGATTAGGTTTATGCGATTTTGCCTCAATTTTTAATTAGCAAAATCATTAATTTTCAAATTTTGTAAAACATTTACTGGGCTCAATATACAATGCATACCCCATGCCCATAGCTGTAATGCTTATTCCTGAATTGTTATCAGTCTACTAAGCATTTTCTCTACGCTTATCTTTGATACCGATTCCTGTCAATATATAGAATTATCAACCCTTACCAGCATTTCTTGTTTAATAAACATGCCCCATTTAACGAGTTGCATCCATATATTTATGTTGACATTTTAAACAACCTTCAGTCTCATAATGTCTGAATGACGGTCTACCTCATAATGTCTGAATGACGGTCTACCTGTCTCTCAATAAAGAAGTGAAGAAATTACACGTTTTCAGACAGAGTGAAGTGTCCAGGTCTGTCTCAAGAATTACCAGAATCTGAAACAGTAAGTGACAAAAGTTCTCAAAACACTGTGATATCACAATGTTCGCACGACTTGATAAAAATAATGCTCTGCATTAACCATAAAATTTAAAGAGAAATGAAACGAGTATGTTAACTGAAACATGATAAGGGACGTCCCATAAAGCAATACAGATATGAGATTCGTTATCGAAGAAGCGCATATCGTTGGATTCTTTATGACGAAATATGAGAAGTGGATTGCAAATACATCTAAATGGTACCCAGAAGACACAAATTTGAAGTAATTTAAGATAGCATCCCCAAGATCATACTTTATTTCAATATAAGACAACCAATCATATTCCTGAAGGAGTAGTTTTATTCGAATAAACGAAAAGGGTTAATAAATATGAATGAGCACAATAATATTCATTCATGTAAGAGAGCATTTCCAACATAAAAATATACTTAAATGAAAATCTAGCAACGATATTCTTGTACAAGTAACGATATATAATGTTATGAAGACAAAAATAATTATATTTCTACAGGAATGAATGCAGAAATTTTTCTGAAAACGTTAAAAGTATATCTTCTTTGCTGGTCAACAAATTAAAAATAACACATTCTTAAAAGACAAAATTCCCAGTTAATTAGTACATTAGAGAGAGAGAGAGAGAGAAGAGAGAGAGAGAGAGAGAGAGAGATTCTTACACAATCAATACAGAGAAAACTTTCCTCTCATAACGAGTGAGGGGAAGATGATCCTATCGTGAGCAAATATGAAAGAAAAAGATAATGTTTCCAATATAACCAGAGTAAGGACCAAGCTAGTCACGTGATAAAAAAACACACTTATTTTAATGGTAAAGAGAAAAGTCCTACAGCCACAAGGAAAAAATGACAGTAGACTTCGAGGCATAAGATTCTTCGGCGCAATCGAATTTTCTGTACAACGTATAATACTCAAGGCCACCGAAAATAGATCTACTATCTTTAGGTGGTCTCGGTATAATGCTGTATGAGCCGTGGCCCATGAAACTTTAACCACAGCCCGGAGGAGTTCTGTCTTATATTGATGCAAGACGCACGATTACGGCTAATTTTTCACCTTGAATAAAAAAATAATAATAATAAAAAAAAATCTACTCAGGCTAAAGGGCTGCAATTTGGTATGTTTGATGATTGGAGGGTGGATGATAACCAAAATAATTTACAACCCTCTAGCCTTGGTAGGTTTTTTTTTACGATCTGAAAGCGGAAAGAAAAGTGTGGACGGACAGACGAATTGTCATCTCAGTGGTTTTCTATTACAGACAACAATAAAAAAAATCAACAGTTTAATCACTTAAAACAAAGTAAGATGTTCCATGACTGGAATTAAAAAAAGAAATTGGTATAAAACAAGTAAACATTGGAATGTTATCTATATGTTAACACAGAAAAGAAACTCCCTGTCTTCTTGTTACTTTCTTTCGAGAAAGCAGATGAACTTGGCAGAATATATAAAAAAGAAAGAAAGATTGTATCAGAACAATAGATCCATTTAACGAAGGAAATTATATGTTCATAAGGGGACTTCATGAAACCACGGAAATGCAAAAGATTAGCAGCATTCGAGTTATCTTAACTTCAATGATGGATTGAAATGGAAGGAGCATTCGCCCTCCTCTCTCTCTCTCTCTCTCCTTTGGACACACTAAAAATAAGTGTTCTTTCTTTCTGTTTATTTAAAAACATACGAGCCCCCGAACATTACATTTCTCTTCCTCTCTCAACTCTCCGCCTCTCTCTCATGTTCTGTCTCCTCTCTCTCTTCTCTATAGATATGATTACTAGAATAAACAACATTCAAACCAAAATAAATCACCTCCTGCCAACAAGAAAAGGAAAATACTTGTAGACCCTAGTATTTGTGAACGAGATGAATTATGTTAAAGAAATAATAGTTTATAATGCGAGTATTTCAGACCATAATGTCATAGAATTAACAGTTCATTCCAAAGCAAGTGAAAATAGAGATAAGCAAGAAATGAAAAAGTGGGAAGGATATGGAAAATACAACTTCTACAGTAAAAATATAAAATGGTCAGAAATTAATGAAGAATTAAACAAAGATGGGGATAACTTTTCGTAAGTGATGACATAAGGGTAAATACGGAGATATTATATAAAATATTGGAGAAAATAGTGGAAAAATATATACCGAAGAAGAAAAGAATAAACATCATTCATGCATAACCAGAACAGAAGGATCTTGTTCCAGAAAATCAGAAAGTGGAAAAAAGGTCTTGCAAAAGAAAAAATGCATTGGAAGTTATAGAACTAAAAAGTAAGATAGAAAATGCAGAACAAAAGATTATACAATCAAAAAAGAAAATGAAAAACGGGGACTTGGAGAAGCAAAAAACCCTATTAAATATCAAGCAAAAACCCCAAAACTATTATACTCATATGCGAAGAAGATGAATAAAAGAAGAATAGAAATAGGCCCTCTGAGAATTGAAGGTGAGATTAACGAATTGAAAAAAAGGAAATTGCAACATACTGGCAAGAACCGTATATAATAGATATTAGAGAATAGATTCAACCACCTCTAGAAATACGGATTAATAGAAGGGAAGATGTATATCGATAAGGATAGCTTAGGCGGAAGATAATGATATAGAAGTAAGGGATGAAAAATAGTGAATATTTAGCTGACATAGATATTAATGAAGCTGATATTGTGCAGGCTATTAATGAAATTAAAAAATGGAGCTGCTGCAGGGCTGCTTATGGAATATAATTCCTGCTATTTTGTTAAAGAAAGTAGTTCATTCTATCGCAAAGCCACTTGCAATATTATTAAGACAAAGTGTAGATACAGGCAAGATTTATGATGAGCACAAATTAGCATATATTACCCTACTTTCAAAAAGTGGATCAAGACTAGAGGCAAGTAATTATAGGCCTTGTGAGTCTAACATCACATATTATGAAAGTGTATGAAAGGGTAATGAAGAAAAATATATGAAACATTTAATAAAAAATAATTTGTTTTTAAATAAAGGACAA
>NC_061088.1:7701274-7706274 GCF_015104395.2 Macrobrachium nipponense | reverse complement strand
TTTTCTGTGACAATGTCATTCCTGGATGGATCTCCTATACAGAATTCTTCACGCAAGATAATAATAATAATAATAATAATAATAATAATAATAATAATAATAATAATAATAATAATAATAATAATAATAATAATAATAATAATAATAAGTATCAGGACCTGAAAATAGAAATAAGAAGGATATGGGAAACGACAGTGGAAATTGTACCCATAATCATATGAACACTAGGAAGCACGATCCCAAGATCACCAAAAAGGAACCTGGACAAACTAGATGCCGAAGTAGCTCCAGGACTTACGCAGAAGAGCGTGCTCCCAGAAACAGCTCACATAGTGAGAAAAGTGATGGACTCCTAAGGAGGCAGGATGCAGCCCGGAACCCAACACCATAAAAAAAAATCACCCAGTCGAATAGGATAAGTGTGATAGAGAAAAAATATAATAATAATAATAATAATAATAATAATAATAATAATAATATAAATAATAATAATAATAATAATATAATAATAATGATAATAATAATAATAATAATAATAATAATAATAATATAATAATAATAATAATCAAAATGAACAATTGCCAAAACAACCCACTTAGAAATCCCCAAATTTCTATTTATATATATATATATATAATATATATATATATATATATATATATATATTATATTATGAAACGCCACTTCAGGCATTCAGTGAATGAACCAATATGGTCCTCTCACCCCCCAACCACTACCAACCCGCCCCCCACCCCCCCAACAAAAAAAAAAACATGGAACACAGCTACATGGCCTACAATTCGAGAGACAGGAAGCTCCCTACGAGGTTTGGAATAAGTTGAATACATGAATACGAAATTTTGGGGTCTAGAGGCCTGGCATTGGTAGCAATAAAGACATTTGGGAGGATTGGTGGTCTGTATTGCAACGTCCAGCCGTGTGTGTGTGTGTGTGTGTGGTGTGGTGTGTGGACAAGTGTGTGTGGTGTTGTGTGTGTGTGTGTGCAGTTTGTCGTTCTGAATGTATTGAAATCGAGTCGAGGTGCAATTCAAACACATTGGGTATAATGATGCGAAGGTAGTTTGAAGATTTGTTTGTAGATTTGGTTTTCAATAAATTACACTAAAATAAAGCTGTTTACGAAAATATCTGAAGTTTATATCAAACATACGTATTGTAGCGAAACTAAAGTATGATGAAAAAGGACGCGAGGGTAATTTGAAATTTTGATTTTAAATCAAGGTAAATCAAGAACGTATTCATGAAAATGTAAATTAGAGTGAATATTAAACGTTTATGTCGAAGTAAAATTCAAAATGTATACATGAAAATGTAAACTAGAGTCAATCTCAAACGTTTATGTAAAAGTAGAATTCAAGTATCACGAGTTATGAAGTGAAGAAGTTTGAATACATGACTTCAAATGAATAGAAGAAAATTTATTTATTTATTATAAATAATAAATCAATATTCAAGGTTTATGTAACTAGGGCTTCCACTGCATGCTTCAAGGAGTACACACATACAAGCCAAGCACTGGGACCTATGAGGTCACTTGTCAGTAAAATGTTCGAAAGGAAAACCTCAAAGCAGTTGCACTATGAATCAAGTGTTAGGAGGAGAGGGTAGAAAGTAAGATGAAGAAAGAGAATATGAACGAAGGTACAGTAAAAAGGAACGAAAGATGTTGTAGCAAGGGGTCGAAGGCACGCTGCAAAGAACCTTAAGTAATGCCTACAGTGCACCGCATGAGGTGCACTGACGACACTACACCACTACGGAGATGCCTGGTGTAGTACGTAACACTAAAATGCGTTGAAACACACTAATATACCTTTAAATACTTGTGACTTTCTGTTCGCCATAAGATACGCTCACGTTTTAAAATACTCAAATTCCAACAGAGTAACAAACGCCTTCTATTCATTCGACTCTGACCTCGAAATCTGTTTCACGCCGAAGATATGAAGTATCAGGCGCAAGGGAATCAATGACTTTTACTGACAATGACCTCATTCGTAATCTGACTGGTTGCGCTTCTAATAATAAACTGGCGTATAGTGTTGAAGGTCATCGTCGGAAATTTAGCAGAGCTTCATAGCGAATCGACCAGGAAGCTTTTCGATTAAAAACGCAAGGATATTCCTACGGACAGCAAAACAAAGCGGCCATGTCTGAATGACATAAGACAAATATTCTCTCACGGAATAGTATTCATGCAAATATTCATCTAATGATTTAGTTTATTCTTAAGAATCCTTGGTAGGAAAAAAGTTCTATTAATATACATTTCAAGTTCATCTAAGCACAAGCGTTCATACTTGGTGCTGATTTGTTCATAGTTATTCAATGATCAGGGTTTCGCTCCTAGAATGCTGGATGTGTTCAGATGATATACTCTACCTTTGAATATCAAATATGTTTGACAAAAATTTTTTTTTTTTTAATATTTTTCGTGACAATGATATACACACACGCACACACACTCATTCTATATACATACATACATACATACATACATACATACATACAATCATACATACATACATACATACATATATATATATATATATATATATATATAGTATATATATACTATATATATAGAAATAAATGAAAGTGGTATAATATTGTCTTGAAAAACAGTGGGTTCGCTAATGTTGACGTGATCCTAATATCTAATACATGTATACTCAGAATAATAAAAATATATACTTTTTTTTGTTACATGCGTTCAAAATCATTTTGGGTCTTCCAATGTTTAAAACTGTCGAGAAGACAATATATCTCATTACTGACAGCGACCAGCATGTCTTATTTTCTCAAGGTTATTCTTGCTTGGAACTGTTTGTTTTGATGAGTGCTCTAGTACAAACATTTTTATTGCAAGGCAAATGTTTCCTAAGAAAATGTAAGTTGTTTTGGCCAACTCTCAAAAGGACTCATAAGTTTCCTAAAAGGAATATTTGTTTTTCCTTTTACCGAATATTTACCACAAAATAAGATCTAATATACACTACCTCGATAAATATTCTCTTCAGAAAAATTTAGGATTTAAATAATGAATGTTTTCAAAATAAACGTAATCCTTTTAACCGTACAGTTTAAAATAAAGCAATATACCTACATACTGATTTCTTCTGAGACTTTCTTTTACAAAAACGTTACCTCTGAATAGCAAAATGTTTACTGAGGTATGATTATCGATTCATTTAAACCAACCTTGGGAGGGAATGTTTGTTCTCTTAATAGAATTTATATTGAGAAATATTATCATTTGATTAATATTTGCTTTCGAAGACATATTTTTTTATCTCTTGAGATTTTTCACTCATTAGAACTGAAGACCTCTTTTTCAATTATTCCCTATTTTAAAATGTTTCATTTTATATTGTTGAAAGGTGTTTAAAACCCACTAGTAATCTGGTGGTACAGATCGAGTTGAGAAAATATATTAAATCCATTTTTTTCAGTTAAATTTATCTACTTATTTCACCATTTATTATGTATTTGGTGCGTTAAATCCACATTTTTAATCGCTTCATTGACATATTTCATTATTCATTATGTAATCGGGTGCATTGCTTTCCCTACGCATTTTTTGAGAGACTGTGCACAAAATGAATGTTACAAAATGAATAATTCTACCTCTTTTCAATGTCATATTCTGAACAAGCGTTCCCCAGTTCTTTTCACATTCACTGCGTGTTTAGCACGGGTCAACAATTACCATTAGTGCCTTCGATTACTAAATATTCTCCTTATGCTTGGCCAAGAAACTATGGAGTATAAGATTATTTCAATAATCTAGTCCAATATTGCTTTAGCCGAGTCGTTACTTTTTGAAGTTTTGTGACAAAGATTATTTTTTTAGATTTTTTTGTTCTTTTTTTTTAGTCGGGAAGAGCAAGCATCTAAGCAATATCATGGAAATTTCTTCAGTATCCTTCGCAGTACTTTTCTTCCTAAGGAAAAACTTATGTCAATATTAAAAACTAAGACAAATTTATTTGTTTTCAATTTTACAAGTTTTGATGTAGATAAAGTTATGCGCTCCTGACTTGAATTATACGAAAAATATCCAGCCTCTAAAGTATAAGTATAATATCCACTTAAATACTATACGATTAGGTTACAAATTGGCGAAACTCTTATTGGGGCTGAGACACTTTTTAAAACATGAATAAATATCAACGATCAAGGATAAATTATAATAAATAATCAACCTTCATTAAATGACAAGTGGAAAATTCTTGCTAAGTAAGTCAAGATACTGAGTGATTTTTACAAATCTTGGGTAACCAAAAACATCAGTTTCTGAATAAATATAATTCCATAAGAAATTGCATTTTTAAAAAACCTATTTTCATAAGGACGTGTAATTCCTTACAGTCAGGCTGTATCGTTTACGCATCTGTCCAAATTAAATTAAGACCGCTTTTCTGAAAATGTTAATTAAGACATGAAATGTCTTTAAAAAAAGAATAAGGACTATGAATACTTTTTTCGAATGTCTCAAAGGAAAATAGGTGAACTGACCTAACAAAAAAACAAACAAAAAACAAACAAGAAATGTCTTTAGTAACAACTATAAGGATTATGAATACTTTTTTCAAATATCTCAAAGATAAATAGGTAAACTGCGCTGACAAAAAAAGAAATGTCTTTAATAACAAAAATAAGGACTATGAATAATTTTATCAAATATCTCAAAAGGAAAATAGTTAAACTAACCTGGCAAAAAAAAAGAAAAAAAAAAGAAGCTATCATGAAAGTTTCACGAGCTCTGGGATCCAGACACTTAATAACTTGAAACTCGACAGCCGCCCAAAAAACCTGCCTAATTAAATCTAATGGCCCGGGCTCATTTGCAAGCCGATATCGGGTTCCGAACACGATTCGCACGTATTATGACCACAGAATAACCTAAGAGAGGCTCTTCCAGTCATTTCGTATGTTTAGGTAACCCAGGTAATTTATGACTTCAGTTTGAACTATCT
>NC_061088.1:7656274-7693774 GCF_015104395.2 Macrobrachium nipponense | reverse complement strand
TCATACATTGTACAGATACATCATGGATCATGGTCAACATACATTACCTGAGGCTTACTTATACGACTTGGTCGTATTCAATTATCAGTATAATTGTGGCACACCTTTGGTTATAAATCTATATTGGATGTACCTAAAAACATCGATAATTTACAAGAAGTAAAAGAGCTACAGATCACTGATACATTAACGATTTCTACATGATGGTGAATATGACATATCCCTATTTGGAAGAAAACCAGATATTTCAAAACACATTTACCTTAATATACTATAATGGGATTTATATATGTCCGTCCGTCTGTCATTCAATCACGGCCAAACTGCGGGTGCGATGGGCATGAAACTTGTCAGGGTTATAGTGGGGACCGCCAAGATGGTTTATGATGGGGTTTCATCCTACCTCCCCCACCCCTCAGAAAGGGGTTGGGGGTGAGAAGGGAGTCCCTAAAACGGGGCTGGTTATGCCCGTAGACTTAGTTACTTTACGAATTTATCGTACATAATAGCGAGTCACTTATAAGAAGCAGCAGATGAACTGCTTTTAGTAAGGATTGGTGAATTGCTATTAGATACAAAGGAATGAAGGCAACACAGCTCGGATGAGAATAATGAAAAACCAGAATACCAAACCAGAGCTTTACACAATAACTCAATTAAGATAAGAATAAAATCTCAGCACATGAAATCGAAACATCGATGAATCAAAATCACACAAATCAAGTGAGAATGGAAAGCGTAACTTAACCAAGATAAGAATAAAACTCCACAATGACAAATCAAAACACCAGTGGATGAGAATGACACAAATCAAGCGAGAATGAGAAATAGGCCATTCGGAAGAGACTGGGGAATTGAACATATTGAAACCGACCTTTAATAAATGAAAATTACTTAACTCAGATGAGAGGCGAAAGTAGAGAGAATGACGAAACCCCTAACCAGGATGAGAATGGGAAAACCAAATATAAAGACATTCTCTCTCTCTCTCTCTCTCTCTCTCTCTCTCTCTCTCTCTCTCTCTCTCTCTCTCTCTCTTCTCAAAAAAAAAAAAAAAACTCAAAAAAAAAAAAAAAAAAAAAAAAAATCTAAAAAATAAACCGAGCTCGACTTCCGATGAAATATTAGGATAAAGCGACGGCCTTGCAGATCGAGAATAACTGAGGGTATTTCCTTGAATTGCAGGGGCTATTTGACTTGCCTTATTTAACTTGCTTTAGCCTTACGAGGAAAGGACGAATGGGTTTTATGCATTCATGCAATGCACACACTTTTCCTGCTGAACGATTTCATCCATAATTCATCAACTGATACAGCTTTTGCCCAAGACGAAAAAATGTGTCTGCCATAGGCCATACCTCGGTGGAAATAGGTCATAAGGAAGAGAATTAACTGAAAATGATTAAACGGATATTAAAATAAGCTTCTTCTCACTTGAAGAACTGGATCAAGCTGTTCATTTTGTAAATCAACATAAACTTAAAATATACTCCCACACTTCTATGACTCACGGAGAAACCAACAAAGAAATATTAGTTTCTTAATCAGTTTCAAAATATCTGGTCAGCGTATTGTTGGTTTCAGTCTCTGCTTCCCACGTCATGCCCAAATACATGGTAAATTTAAACTGAAATACTTTGGAAGAGTCTAAAAACTACAAATGTAACTTAACGGTCGAAAAAGTTCGCTTTAGTCGATGTTTGTAAAGTTTAAACTAGATAGTAATCATGTGCAATTCTCCAACTTGATTATCAACAGCTGCATCGATTTATTTCGATTCAATCAACCTCCCAGAAACCGAGCATCAAAGAACGTTTGTTTTATCCTGTCTTCAAGTGCAGGTTTAATTCAGGAAAGAGGAATATATCCCCAATTACTTATAAAAAAAATATAATATTACAAAGGTTTCGATTGGTCACCAAAAGAGCAAATTGCGCATTGATCCAACACCACCGTTTGAACGATGTCAAAGATATTAGGATATATATCAAGAATGATATCTAATTTTCAACTTGATTTGCGTCTTCATTCAATTCGCAACGAAACACGAGATCTCTGCATCGATAACCACAAGTATGAATTACCTGTTCCTTCGTATAAACATCAAAAAGGGAGCCAGCATACGGTGCCTGCAGTGAGCAGCATATCACAGACGGATTCCGAAGATATAACTAAAAAAAGAAGTAAAAAAATGCTAGTGATATGAGATCCCCCAGTTCGGCACTCCGGAGTGGCTTAAATCATACGATAGATTGTAAATACTCCCAAGCGAAGGTGATGAGAGAGAGAGAGAGAGAGAGAGAGAGAGAGAGAGAGAGAGAGAGAGAGAGAGAGAAGGCAGGAAGAGGGAAAAAACCAGGAAGATTTCACGGTAGGGAGAGAGAGACAACGAAAAACCAGGAAGATTTCATATGAGAGAGAGAGAGAGAGAGAGAGAGAGAGAGAGAGAGAGAGAGAGAGAGAAGATTTTCTCCTCCAAAGAAAGGGGGAGGGAGAGAGAGAAAGGTTTCCTGGGTGGGAAGCCCCAGTAGCCAAAGGAAAGCGAGCGAAAGGAGGGAAGGCATGTATGAAGAGAGCGCCATTTTCACAGACATTTCGCAGACGCTGCCAGATGTTTGTTGTTTAGTTTTTTTAATATTTTTTTGGTTCACACTGAATAATATTGAATTCTTCTTTATATGCATTACATTCTTGACTGTAAGGAATGCATATAAAGGATTAATATATATTATATATATATAATATATATATATATATATATATATTATAGTATATATATATATATATATATATTATTCTTGAATATATAAGGGCTGGTTGTTATTGAATTGTATAACATCGTTACTGGAAATAATAGATTTGGAAAAAAACGTAACAATAGTTCATTTTTGAATAACTTACAACAACAAATATTCATCTATGTATATGCATGTGTATACATATATATATATATATATATATATATATATGATATATATATATATGTAGATATATATATATGTTATATAACCATATATATTGTATATATATATTCTATATATATATATATATATATATATATATATATATATATATCTATATCTATTAATTTTTTTATTTATTTATATAATGTACACAATGGCAATCTTAAAAAATTCACCTGTGATATCAACACCTACTCAGAAACCATTAATATCTACTGCAACTGATTAGAATCTACATAACCATTATATATATCCAATAAAAAATAAAAATAAAAAGTTAAATTATCTGAATCCCAGTGACTCAGTCGAAAAGGGAGAAACCTCTATTAAAATAACAAAGATAAGGAGAATGAATTCAAACCGATCAAAGGGAGAAATCTAATTAGAACGAAACCTACGGTAAAATATGACATTTTGAACGATCCAACTGTTTTCTGAGTTGGCGATCGGCACGAAATTTAATTCTGGGTAAGAGTAGGTCACAGCCAAATGATATTGGGACGACGAAGTTGGACTGGTCGTATTAACAGAAGAAAGTTTTTCCGACGAGAATGAAGTTTATCATCAAGAGTGGTGAATCCTCATTCGCATTATGGTATTTAAATATTTGGTTACTCGATAAATGAAATTCGCATTGATAAGATTCTGAATTCATTATGATCAGGGTAACAGGAAGCAGACGATTACTTTATAAAATTATTTTAGCTTCACAGTCATACGTGTATACAAGGGAAGATTTTACCATGAAAAGGTAGCTTATAATAAAGACAGAATGATAGCAAGAAAACAAAACAACGAGAATATTGATACGAAAAGATACACTCTACAGGTAGGATATAAAAGCACCAATAATTGTAAATAATTTTACAATTACATCATTATATTTAAAGTGACATTAATTAGGGTACAACAACAATTATAATGAAAAATAAACATAAACAAAATAAGACTTTACAATATTAGCGTCATTAAGAAATACATTTTACTTCGCAACGAACCCTAAAACTGGGCTTCAAAAGCAAAAATAATTATAGATGAATTTACAACAAATAAAAAAATGTACGTTTATAGCGACCATCCCAAACATATTTAACTGTGCAACGAACTCTAATACGATTAGGTTGCCATGGCAACAATAATTATGAATAAATTTATAACAAATTAGACTTTGCAATTACAGAGGCATTCACAATTATGCCATTTGCAATGATCAGAAACGCTTCACGCATTTCACGCACACACAGACGAACTAACAACGGCAGTTAGACACTAACAAAGATAAAAAAAATGACCAAGAATAATATTGATTATTGCAAAACTATTTGCACATTTCAAGAACACAAAACGAACTTTTAAAAAGGTAATGAGGATGACAATAAAAAATATTATAGATTATTTGCAATAACCACAATTTTACGGCTTATTTCCCGAACAAACAAACGAATTAACATCGTAATTCGGACAATAACAGAGATAAGAACAACGGCGTTAATTCTGACAATAACAGAGATAAAAAATAATGCTTATTATTAGGGATTATTTTCAATAATCACGAACTTAATGCTCATTTAACCAAGAGACAGAGAACTAACACCATCATTTAGACAATGAAAAGGGTACAAAATGGACGAAGAATATTATGTGTTAAGACACCATAAGGTCACTCCCAAAATCAACGACCTTTGGAGTCGTCTTCCCCGCCATCCCTCAGCCTCCTTTATAGGCCTCAGGACACAAAGGTCGTCTAAATGCCAAAGGAAACAGGGTCTCGAAGGAACACTGCCTCTTTAAGACAGACTGCAGGACTCTCTCTCTCTCGACGTCGTAGGATCCTCCTCCTCCTCCTCCTCCTCCTCCTCCTCCTCTCCCATGCAAGCTCTCCAATAGGGAGAGTCCTTTTGAATCTCAGGTCGTGTGAGGGTGGTGTGTGTATATTAAAGGTACGGCTTTCTGATTGGTAAGTCTATAAGAGTGTGTCTGTCTGTCTGTCTGTCATTATATATATAAACATACAAATTATACACACACAAACAAACACACACACACACACACACACACATATATATATATATAGTATATATATATATATAATATGATATATATAAACAATTGTTTGTATGTGTAGTATGTCTTAGAATACATATGTATGTAAATTATATACATATTTATAAACATTTGTATGTACGTGTATGTCTTAGAGCATATATTCTAGCTAACAAGAATTTTAGTTTAACTCACTAAACAGAGAGAGAGAGAGAGAGAGAGAGAGAGAGAGAGAGAGAGAGAGAGAGAGAGAGGAGAGAGAGAGAGAGAGAGATAAGTTTACTCGATTTTTTTTTTTTTGGGGGGGGGGGGTTTTTTTTTTTTGGGGGGGGGGGCCCCCTGCTTTCACCAAAACGTAGAAAAATTAAAAACAAAGTTTGGGTCCAGTAGCAATTATCCCTATGAACTCAGGCGAAATCATGGCGAGCTTTGCTGACCAAGTATTATATTTTTTCTCTCTCTTTCTCTCTCTTTCTTTTTTTGCTCTACGTCAAGTACAGGTCGTGAGAGATTAAAGCAACTTAATGAGCCAAGGTTGAACAAGACTGATGAGCCCAAGTTAACCCTCAAAGAAGCTTGATGAGGGAAAGTTAAGTAAGGACAAAAGGCATTTATAACCGCTTAATGAGTGTGAACCCCCCCCCCAAGCCCTTCCCCCTCCCCCACCATACCTCCGGAAGAGTTCAGACTTTCTCTCAAAAATTGGGGCCCGAGGACCCCGCGCTGAAATGGGGGGGGGGGGGGGGGGGGGGGGTTGGGGGGGGGGGGGGGGGGGGGGGGGGGGGGGGGGGGGGGGGGGGGGGGGGGGGGGGGGGGGGGGGAAATGAAATGAAAACAGAATTGATCGACAAAAACATTTTGTGATATGAAAAATGATCCAAAACAAATGTTTGCTGATCAAATAAGTAGACAATATTAACGTCAATGAAAACATTTGTACTGATGACATAAAAACAATTAACGAATAAAGAAATTAGATGATGATTAAAAACGTTAATAAAAGGATGGAAATGAAAAAAAGGCCATAATTATCTAATGAAGCATGATAATATTTTTTTTTACTAGTTAATTACCTTTTTACAGTGTTCCTATGAATCTAACCAAAAATTTAATATTTATTATTTGGAAATCGGTCTCATTTATGACATTTAAGTATGCAGGGAATTATATTTCTTTTGTTGTTTTTTTAATCAAGTAATTTAAATTTGATAATGTTTTTTACAAGTAAATTAGCTTTTTAACTTATTCATATGAAAATGTTTCCATACTGAACAAGTACAACAATATCTATAATGATAACGAAGTATTTTTACTTATTGAGTTTAACTCATATCCTGACAAAATAACATTTAACGGTGATTTAAAAATAAGAACCTAAAACGATCCCAATCTAAATTCATTTTATATAGAAGATACAAGTTTCACAAAAAATAAGGAACTGAGATTTCAATCAAAACCTAAAATCAAAAAAATATGATTAAACACCTTTTGATTTTAAGATTGTTTACGACCACGACGACGTAAGAAAAAAAAAAAAAAAGGTTCATGGAAATCAGCAAAAAAACGGACCGTTTAAACCACACTAAACGTGTTTAACCGTCGGGGAAACAATGAATGAAAATCTGCATAGTTGACTAATTCAGGTTTCATTGACCACTGCATAGAAACGACAGTTTAATACGCAAATGGCGCTGCGGTGTGTAGAGTGAGGCCAATATAAGTGGTTTAACCTGCTTAAGTCAATTGTATAATAGTGTTTTTTATTATTTTTGTGAGGTTATTCCTGGTATTATAACGTATTTCATGTATTGTGATTAAAGAATATGTGTACTACACTTAGAGAGGTTGTTGGGAGTATTGTAAGTTACACTGCTTTTAACACACACACATATATATATATATATATATGTGTGTGTGTGAGTGTGTGAGTGTGTGTGTGTGTGTGTTAACAGCAGTGTAACTTACAATACTCACAACAACCTCTCTAAGTGTAGTACACATATTCTTTCATTACAATACATGAAATACGTTATAGTATCACCATTAACCTCAAACAAATAAAAAAATACAATGATATACAATACACACATACGATACAAATACAAAAAATGCACTGATACACACACACACACACACACACACACACATATATATATATATATATATATATATATATATATATATATATCTACAGTATATATATAATATGCTGCGCTGCGTGTGTGTGTGTAATTGCGGACTGCTCTGGAAGCAAAGAGCCCGTGCCGGCAAGCTGTTAACGATATTTTACAACTATTGCGATATGTCAGGACATTAACCAACTAATGGTCTGACCAACCCACTGCACTGATATCGAAGAAACGAAACCTTAAAATGAGACATTAATATGGATACGGAAGATAAAAATGAATGAATAAAAAATAAATCGAAAGAAATATACCCAAAGAGAAATATAGTTAACGACTGGTCCTCAAAAACTAGTTGTCTTCTCAACTTTTAACGACGTCCTATCAAAGATGTGTTAAACTGACTGAATCTCTCTCTCTCTCTCTCTCTCTCTCTCTCTCTCTCTCTCTCTCTCTCTCCTCTCTCTCTTAGCCCAAATGCAAAATGTTTGACTTAATATCAGAAGCACCTTCAACGCAAGCATCAAAACCATCTTCAACGCCAACATCAAAAGCATCTTCAACGTCATCAGAAGCATCTCCAAAGCCTAACAATCAGAAGCATCTTCAACGCCAATGACATAAGCATCCCCAAAAGCAGCATCATGAGCATCGTTAACGCTAACACCAGAAGCATTTAAACTCTAATATCGGAAGATCTTCATCGCCAACATTATTCTTAAGAACAAATCACCGCCAACACGAAAAGCATCTTCAAGACCAAGCAAATACTCAACGCCAACATCTGAAGCATCTTCAACTTCAACGCAAACGTCGAAAGTATCTTCAACGCCAACAACGCAAGAATTTTCAACGCCAACATCAGAGGCATCTTCAACACTAAACATCAAAAGCATCATCAACGCCAACATCAAAAGCAACTTCAACGCCAACAACGCAAGAATTTTCAGCGCCAACATCAGAAGCATCTTCAACGCCAACATCAGAGGCATCTCCAACACTAAACATAAAAAGCATCTTCAACGCCAACATCACAAGCATCTTCAATGTCAACATTACATCTTCAACTTAACGCCAACATCAAAAGCATCTTCAACGCCACCAACGAAAGATTTTTCAACGCCAACCTCGGAAGCATTTTCAACGCCAGCACCAGAAGCATTGATTTGCCAGAATCTCCCTTGAACAAGTAGAGAAAAAGCAAGCACTTGCTTCCAAGCTGTAACTGAACCCTAGCTTATAACAGCTTAAGTGGGGTGGAATACAATTAATCCACTTTGTCCACGAGAGAGAGAGAGAGAGAGAGAGAGAGAGAGAGAGAGAGAGAGAGAGAGAGAGAATCATTATATTCCTAGCTTGTGCAAAATTAACAAAACACTGGAGAGAGCGGAGACGGAGATAGAAAGAGAGATAAGTCGTAAATGGCAAAAAAAAAACACATGAGAGAGAGAGAGAGAGAGAGAGAGAGAGAGAGAGAGAGAGAGAGAGAGAGAGAGAGAGAATCACTATGATCTTGCTTTAGCAGAAATTCGGTAAACTTCTGGAGAGAAGGAGGCAAGAGAAAGAAAGACAGATAAATTGTAAATGGGAAAATCACGAGAGAGAGAGAGAGAGAGAGAGAGAGAGAGAGAGAGAGAGAGAGAGAGAGAGAGAGAATCCCTATGATCTTCCTTTAGCAGATATTTAGCAAAATGCTGGAGAGAGGCAGGCAAGAGAAAGAAAGACAGATAAATTGCAAATGGCAAAAACACGAACAAGAGAGAGAGAGAGAGAGAGAGAGAGAGAGAGAGAGAGAGAGAGAGGTCATTAAGCGAAAGGCATCCTAGTACTTAATGGGTTTCTAAACGGGGAAACATATCGATCACGCGAGTGTTTTCCTCGAAATCTAACGGCCCTATTCAGAGAGGGGAAAGGATCAATTGGATTGGACGAGAACACGATCTCGCCTTATTTTTCTTCTCCTCCAAAATGAAAATAAAGTCACTGGGTACCTCTTCAGAGCTGCAGATGACCGCTGGATCCCTCACAGGGAATATTCCCCCAAAGTGTCTGAGATAATGCAGTTCTCTGAGGATTCCATGGGTGAAAATACCTTTAACCTTTGTTGTAAAATGAAAATAAAGTCACAATGGTTATCCAGCATCGGGACACCAACGGCTTTACGTGACTTCCGAACCACGTCCAGAGTGAACTTCTATCACCAGAAATACACCTCTCTGGCCCCTCAATGGAATGCCCGAGAATTGAACTCTCGGCCACCGAGGTGGCCAAGACCAAACCGACCACGCCACTGAGACTTTCTACGCCTCTTGAAAGCTACAAATGATCTCTTAAATCTCTTGCAGAGATCATTCCTTACTTCTGTCTGAGAGGAATGTAGTTCCCTGACTTTCAGGGATCAAAATACAAACTTTCGAGGAAAATAAATGTATTTGCATTTTGCTAAATTCTTGGCCCCAGAGGATATCAACTTCTCCAATATGAAAATAAGACACTGGACGCCTTTTGAGAGCTACAATGATTCCTTACTGCTATCTGAAGCGAATGTAGTTTCCTGACTTTTTTCAGGGCCCAAAGTCCTTTTTTTTTTCTAAGCAAAGGCTGAAATACACATTTAGGTCTTCGTTACAAAAGCTGTGACCTTTTTTTTTAAATGGAAATAAAATAGCCGGATGTCTTATAAAAGTTAAAAATTATTCTTTACATCTATCTGAGGAGAATCGAGGTTTTTAACGTTTTCTGGGATCGAAAATAATATTTTCCTATGAAAGGATTAAATACAGACCTGCAATTTTGTATTAAGTCTAGGTTGCAAAGGATATTAGGTTCATCTCCAGTCATTTATTAATGAGAGTATTATTCTTAAGTATATTCTTATCAGTTCTTGAACCGCTATACATTGGAGATTTTCATTTTTTTTTCATTTACGACTGATTCAACTGTGTTCCAACTACTAGATGTAAGTTAACCATTTCTTAATCGTTTTAATTATTCTCACTCATATATATATATATATATATATATATATATATATATATATATATATATATATATATATATATATATGCTACTGTTATTCAGTAGCACTTAAAATCTCTTAAAACCCTCTTTTAGGCAAATATTTTGTTAAAGAGAATGGCAGAATTAAGCGAGTTGATTTTATATATTTTTTTAAGAAATAAAAAAACAACATATAAAATCAACTGGCTTAATTTCTGCCCCACTCCTCTTTAATAATAATAATAATAATAATAATAATAATAATAATAATAATAATAATAATAATAATAATAATAATAATAATAATAATAACCGAATTTGTATAAAAAGTAGTTATATACTATTACTGAGAATCAATAACAATTTCCGTTACTGAGTAACAGTTATCTCTGATTATCAACAATTATCCATCGTTTCTAATCTAACAATGCCAGCTATTAACAACAGACTTATGCGGGTTTACATTGTTAGATAAAAATATTTCCTTTATGAGGTGCAATGTATCAAGATGCATTTATTTCATCAACTTCTGTCCTTATTATCAACCGTCATACAATAATCGGTACTCCCTATAAGGCAATAATTATTCCTTGTAATCACGCAGCAATTATCTGTCGTTAATAACTAGAATTCATTACTTTCTTTTTTTAATATCTAGCTTTTGCTGTGAGCCAGTTATTACCAAATATTAAATGCAATTATCGCTAATTATGAAATAATCAAAAACAGTCATTTACCATAACAATAATTATTTCCCGCAATGAAACTGGAATTATTAATTACTTTCTCAGTTAAACAAGTACCATGCCTAATCAAATAATCGTCGTTAAATAGCCAATTTTTTATTAACTGTAGAAGAAATAACCTTCTTTTAAAACAAATCCAACCTATTTAATGATGATAAAATTATCTTTATGGTCACAAAGGAATAGTTACTTTTAGATATTCATCTACAGTCAATACGAAATTATCTGTCAATATTACCCAATAACTGAGTCACTATCAAATAATCATTATTCATCGTTTTTGTCAATAAAGTTCAGTCATTATTGAGAATCAATCATATTCTATTAATAAGTGTATATTAAACATAAAATTTGGGCGTTTGTTTATACTCTTAAAATAATTGAATCGTGTTGAATGGAGCGTTTGAAGGCATAAGCCGTTGGTTGGGAAAGGCGGTTTTGAAGCATTAAGCATCATTCGCTAACCATACATACAAATCATTTACATACATACATGAATACATCCATACATTTACATCATCATACATACATTACATACATAAAGATATAAATATATAATATATATATATATATATATATATCTATTATATTTATAATATATATATATATAATATATATACACACACACACACACACACACGCATATATATATATAGATATATATATATATATATATATATATATATATATATTATTTATATATATAATATATATATGAGAATTTATTATAAATTTTAGCCAAATGGTTTTTGAAAGCCACTCCTACCATGACACCTGCCTGTGTGGGGGGATCTGCGGTCTCAAACGGTTGTGTGTATGTTCGTCAGTACTGTCTCGTAGTAGGTATATTTTGTGACTTCTAATACTATGTTATTAGTCCTTCGTCAATGGCTTGGAAGTAAAGTCGAAACCGGTCAGGACTTACACCCCGCCTCTTATTATTTTTTACCTGTGGATATGATTTATATATATATATATATATATATATATATATATATATATATATATATATATATATAGATATGAATACAACCAATTAGTAAAATGTCTAGTTGAATTTCAATACGTTTTAAGTTGCCTTTGGAAATATGTTCGTCACAAGCAATCATCGAATTAAGCAATTAAAAAGTAAAAGGGCGAATATACATACCATTTCACTTACTATCCAACAGAAAAGCAGAATGGCCCAGAATAAGCCAACCTAAAAATTGGGGGCACTAAATAATACGAGTATGAATAGCACAAATTGGATAATGAATATAATATCCAACATCAGTCACAAATCTAAGCACGCATCTACTTTCACATTAGCTTTGATGCCAACAAAGAACAGGCAACGAAAGCAAATCTAATTCGACAGATCCAGGAACAATCAACTAAAAATATGTCATGGAACTGCTGCCCATTTAGCAACAGCGAAGGGGCGGAGTTCGGCTTCTATAAACTTTGTCCACCGTCGAATACTCTAATGTCCATTATTATTATTATTATTATTATTATTATTATTATTATTATTATTATTATTATTATTATTATTATTAGTCAGAAGATGAACCCTATTCGTATGGAACAAGCTCACACGAGCCATTGACATTATTATTATTATTAGTATTATTATTATTTTTTTTTTTTTGGCTCTAATTCGGCTGGGTGATATTTATAGTGTGGGGTTCCGGGTTGCATCCTGCCTCCTTAGGAATCCATCACTTTTCTTATTATGTGCGCCGTTTCTAGGATCACACTCTTCTTTGCCAATAAGCCTGGAAACTACTTCAGCCTCTAAGTTTTCTTTAGATTCCTTTTGTTTCAGGGATCTTGGGATCGGTGGCCTAAGTGTTCCTATGATTATGGGTATAATTTCCACTGGCATATCCCACATCCTTCTTATTTCTATTTTCAGGTCTTGACACTTATCCATTTTTTCCCTTTCTTTCTCTTCAACTCTGGTGTCCCATGGTATTGTCACATCAATGAATGAAACTTTCTTCTTGATTTTGTCAATCAACGTCACGTCTGGTCTATTTGCACGTATCACCCTATCTGTTCTGATACCATAGTCCCAGAGGATCTTTACCTGATCATTTTCTATCACTCCTTCAGGTTGGTGTTCGTACCACTTATTACTGCAAGGTAGCTGGTGTATCTTGCACAGGCTCCAGTGGAGGGCTTTTGCTACTGAATCATGCCTCTTTTTGTACTGGTTCTGTGCAAGTGCCGGACATTTGCTTGCTATGTGCTTTATGGTTTCATTTTTCGTATTGCACTTCCTATATATGGGAGAGATGTTATTTCCGTCTATCGTTCTTTGGACATATCTGGTTCTAAGGGCTTGATCTTGAGCTCTCCTCTCAGTAGCCATTGCCACGTGTCATCACTGGTTAGTTTTTAGTCTGTCTCATGTATTGTCCGTGCATTGGTTTGTTATGCCATTCCTCTGTTCTGTTTGTCATTCTCCTGTCTCTATATTTCTGAGTCTTTGTCTACTTTTATCAGACCTTCTTCCCATGCACTCTTGAGCCACTCGTTTTCACTGGTCTTCATATATTGCCTTAGTGCTCTGTTCTCGATGTTGACGCAGTCCTCTATGCTTAGTAGTCCCCTCCCTCCTTCCTTTCGTGTTATGTATTAGTCTAGGTCCATATTGCTCTTGGGTGTAGTGCTTTGTGTATTGTGATATGTTTCCTCGTTTTCCTGGTCTATGCTGCGAAGTTCTGCTTCTTAACCCTTCCACTATTCCATGCGCTGTATCTGATTACTGGCACTGCCCATGTGTTTATGGCTTTTATCATATTTCCAGCGTTGAGTTTTGACTTGAGTCTCTGCATATATTCTTTTCTGATCGTGTCCTTCATCTCTTGATGTTTTATATCCCCTCCTTCCATTATTCCCAGGTGTTTGTATCCCGACTTATCTATGTGTTTGATGTTGTTCCCATCTGGTAGCTTTATCCCTTCAGTTGTTGTACTTTGCCCTTTTGTATGTTGACTAAGGCACATTTTTCTATTCCAAACTTCATCCTGATGTCCCCAGATACAGTCCTTACAGTCTGGATTAGGGTATCTATTTCCTTGATGCTCTTACCATACAGCTTGATGTCGTCCATGACCATCAGATGGTTAATTCTGTTGCCTCTTTTCTTGAGTTGGTACCCAGTATCCACCTTCTGTAGTATTTTTGTCATGGGAATCATGGCTACTACGAAGAGTAGTGGGGACAGTGAGTCGCCATGGAAGATCCCTCTCCTGATATTAACCTCTGCTAGTCTTATTCCAGAGCTTGAAAGTATTGTATTCCAGTTGCGCATTGTATTTTTGAGGAAGCTTTGATGGTGTTTTCCTCTGCCCATATATTTTTCAGGCATTCTATGAGCCATGTGTGTGGTATCATGTCGAAGGCTTTCTTATAGTCTATCCATGCCATGCTTAGGTTGGTTTTCCTTCTCCTACTGTTCTTCAATACTATTTTGTCTATCAGGAGCTGGTCTTTTGTGCCCCTACACTTCCTTCTGCAGCCTTTCTGTTGGTGGGGGATGGTGTTTGTATCCTCTAGGTAGTTTTATAGCCTTTCACTGATGATACCTGTTAGTAACTTCCACATTACTGGTAGGCAGGTGATAGGCCTGTAGTTACTAGCTATATTTCCCTTACTCTTGTCTTTCTGGACTAAGGATGTTCTTCCTGTGGTCATCCATTTGGGCGCATGGTGATTTGTGATACAATGCTGGAGTTGTTCTGCTATTCGTGGGTGTAGGGCTTTGAAGTTGGTGTCTGACTGTGTCTGTCGTGATGTCTGTGAATCTTTGTTTTATTCTCCCTGTTTCTTCAGCCTTGACTTCCTGGAGCCATGTTCCATGTTTGTTGTGTGATACCGGATTGCTCCAGATGTTTTCCTAGGGTCTCTTCCTTGGTTCAGCTTCAGGAATTTCTTGGTGGTCCTCTTCCCCTCTTAGTTGGCTGTATAGTCTTTTCTAGTTGGCTCCAAATAGTTTGTTCTGTTGGTATCCATTATTCCTGTTCATGTACCGTTGGATCTTATGTGCTTTGGCCTTAAGACTCTGTTTTACATCTTTTATTGTGTTGTTTAGTCCCCCGTCCTGTACTTTGTATTTCTCGTTCAGTTCTTCCCTTGTTTTCTTGCTTCTTAGCCTTTTTTCTGCCATTTCTTTCAGTTTACTCAAGTCAGCTCTCATTGCCATGATTTGCTTTTCCAGGCGCCTTTTCCAAGGCGGTTGCAGTTTTGGTTTTCTGTTGGGTTGGTTGTGCTGGTAGTGTTGGTGTTCGTATCCCCATCAGTTCTGCTACTAATCTTGCTCCTGCATATGTCAAGTTATTTGTTTCTGTGATATTGGTGGTGTGTAATAGTCTCATTATTTCATTGACCTCACTTGTTTTCTCCCTTAATTTCTTGGTGTTGTAGGCTTTCATGGAGGGGATCTTTGTTCTCTCTGTATCTGGCTTCATCCAATGTCTGATCTTTTCTATCCATTCAGTCCTGTCTGTTACTTCGTCGGTGTTTCTTCGTCTGTCGTTGTTTGATACCTCATCATCCCTGTCGTCTTCTGTGGCATCGTCTCTCAGTTCGTCTTCTTGTAATTCGTTGCCGTGTGTCATTTCCCTTTCCAATTCCTCTCTTTCTGTTGGGGAGAGCCAGTTCTATTTCTTTATGTTCCTTACTTGGTCTTCCAGCCTCTGCTCTGTTTGGGGGGTGTTATTCCTCTCATTCCAGATGTTGACCAACCTTCTTCTATATCCTCTCTCCGTCGGGTTGCTTCTGATGTACCATCTCCATATTTCCTTATTTTCTTCTCTTGTCCATTTCTTCTTCTGGTTTGCTTGTGTAGCTCCAGTCTCTGGTTGTTGGTTACTGTCGTTGTGGTGGTCAGTTGCTGGATGACGACCTCCAAGTACCTGACCGTCTTCCCCTTCAATTGGGCTGAATACCTGGCTGCCAGACGAAGCTCCTCTGTTGCCAGAGGTTCCATTTACGTCGTTGTCGTTTAATCCTTCATTTCTTTCCATCATTGCTGAGTTTTGCTATCTAACCCATAGCTGGACCCTACCCCATCAGGAATAGGTACTCATTTACAGCGCCGAGGAGAGCGGTCACCCATCCAACGACTGACCAGCCCCAATGTTGCTTAACCAGTCAATTGACGGCCTAACCCACTCTGCCACGGCGCCACATATTAATATATTATTATTATTATTATTATTATTATTATTATCATTATTATTATTAATAATAATACGGTGGCCATATCTACTTTATATTGAAATTATTAAGAAGATTATTATTATTATTATATTATTTTTATTATTTATTAACTACGTAGCTATATCTACTTTATAATGAAATTAGTAAGAAGAAAAAAAACAAAATGATGAATTCAAGTTGCCTACCAGTGAAAAGACAAACCGAAAATAAATAAAGGAATAAAGATACATAATACCTAAGATACACCATAGCATAACTTATTGTAGCTTCAGCATATATATATATATATATAGTAATATATATATATATATATATATCTATATATATTCTATATATATCCTATATATATCTATATTATCTATATATATATATATATCATATATATATATCTATATATATATATATATATATATATATATATATATATATATATATATATATATAATAATTATTTTTAATAATTTTATTTATTTAAAATTAAAATAATAAAGCGAAATACCACGGGAAAAATGATAGTCAGTAATCCAAGCGCTTTCGTCTTTATTCAGACATCGTCAAGGAGCTACTAAAGTACAATTGGAGAGGAAGGCCTCAGGTACAAACAAGATCAGGAATACCAGATGGTTAATTATCAAAAGGGTAAAAATTAAAAGGGATAATCCAGGATTATCGGATATCACACGGTCACAAACTTAAACAGATTCTGACCCTCCCAACCGAAATTACTAAGTATCTTTACAGTCCAAAACATGTAAAAACTGAATATATTAATTTTGTTGCTTATATTTATCAACAACTTTTTTCATTATGAAAGCATCAAGTTTAAATAAACAAAGACTTAAATTTAGAACATTTCTATTATTTGACTTGATAAAACAAGAATCAATGAGATTCCTTTTAACTGTGTCATTACATGGGACTAAGGCTCTTGCTTGACTCCAGTTAATAGGATGGTCTAAATCTCTCATATATACAAATAATGCATTCGATATTTGCCCAGTTCTCACAGAATATTGATGTTGCTTGAGACGCTGTGAAAGAGATTTGCCGGTCTGTCCCGTAATAGACTTTATCACACTTTTTGCAAGGAATTTCATATATGCAGCCTGGAAGATCTTTAGGAGAATTTTTGATTACTAAACTCTTGATTAATATTACTGAAAACAACATTTATGTTAAAAAGCTTTAAAATTCTAGGAATATCTAAAAACCTTTCATCATAAGGTAATTTTAGAATGTTATGCTTACTAAATTTTAGTTTGTCATTAGTTGAATAAAATGTTTTTCTAGCTCTTTTCCATGCCACATCTACAAAAGTCCTTGGGTATTTAAGTTTCAATGCAATATCATAAATAGTTTTAATTTCAGCGTCAATAAACTGCGGGCTACAGACACGTAAAGCCCTTAGGAACATCCCAGAAAAAAACAGAGAATTAAAAATTTTATGGTGATTGGAGTAGTAATGAACAAAAGAGGCAATATTAGTTGATTTTCGAAAGACTGAAAAGGTGAAATTTCTATCATTTCTATGGACAGTTACATCAAGAAAATTCAAATTACAATTTCTTTCTTCCTCTACAGTAAATTTTATAAAAGGGACTAAATTATTGAGATTATTAAGGAATTACTGGAGGTTTTTGTGAACTGGCCAAATACAGAAGATATCATCCACGTACCTAAACCAAATAACTTTTTGGGGCACAAAATTCTTGGTAAGAGTTTTGTCTCAAAAAATCAAAAATTCCATGTAAATATTGCTAAGGACAGGAGATAAGGGATTACCCATAGCTATGCCAAACTTTTGTACAAAAAATTCCCCATTGAAACAAAATTTACTATCTTTGATACATAACCTTATGAGACTAATGAGATTTGCTACACTTAAGGGAATGTCATGACGCTCTAATTCCTCTTCCAAATATTCAAGTAAGTCATCTACAGGCACTTTTGTAAATAAAGAGACAACATCAAAACTAACCATATTAAAATCATAATTCAAATTTAAACTATTCAATTTGTTTATAAAATCAACATTGTTTTTAACATTCGTGTTAGAAATATTTCCTACCAAAGGAGTAAGAATTTTTACAAGCCATTTAGATAAATTATGCGTAACTGAGCCCACTGAACTAATGATTGGTCTGATAGGGTTATTGATTTTATGTGTCTTGACTAAACCATACATGTAAGGTTTAGATACTTTGTAATTTCGGTTAGGGTCAGAATCTGTTTAAGTTTGTGACCGTGTGATATCCGATAATCCTGGATTATCCCTTTTAATTTTTACCCTTATTTGATAATTAACCATCTGGTATTCCTGATCTTGTTTGTACCTGAGGCCTTCCTCTCCAATTGTACTTTAGTAGCTCCTTGACGATGTCTGAATAAAGACGAAAGCGCTTGGATTTCTGACTAATCATTTTCCGCGTGGTATTCGCTTATTTATGAAGTCACGTGCATCTACTGTGATTTTTTAAGCATATATATTATATATATATATATATATAATATATATATATATCTATATATATATATATATATATATATTATATAATATATATATATATATATATATATATATATATATATGTATATATATATATACATATAGAGATCTATATATATATATAGATATATATATATATATATATATGTATATATATATAATATATGTATATATATATATATATATATATATTATTATAAATATTATATATATATGTATATATATATATATATATATAGCTATATATAGTATAGAATATTATTATATATATATAGACTATATATATATATATATATATATATATATACTATATATATATATAATTATATATTATACAACGCACCACAGACACAAAGGGGGGAGGAAGGAAAACTTTGTGATCTGGACAATATTGAAGTGAAACTAGGCAATTCAACAACTTTTCCCTACCACGCCAAGTCGCCTTTCAAACCTTTGGTTCATGAAATCGTAGAGGTTTTTTTATTTTATTTTATTTATTATTTCATTTTTTTCTTGGTTTCTCCCTTCCATACCAACTCTAAATGATTAATCTTATTTGGATTAGACACTGGATTGACAAAGATTTACTACCCTAATACAATTTGATATATTTTTAGTTATTTGTAAATTTATTTTCTTTTTTAATAAGTGTAATCCCTCTGCCCAGTTATTCCTTTTATCTCCTCTTACTTCTTCCTAATGAACACCATTATATTCTTTGAAGCTTGAATTTCAAGTTAATGCCTCCATAATAATAATAAATAATAATAATAAAATAATAATAATAATAATAATAATAAAATAATAATAATAATAATAATAATAATAATAATAAAATAATAATAATAATCAATAATAATAATAATAATAATAAAATCAGGCAGAGATCCTCTGTTACTATGGTATCAGAACAGATAGGGTGATACGTGCCAATAGACCAGACGTGACGTTGATTGACAAAATCAAGGAGAAAGTTTCATTCATTGATGTGGCAATACCATGGGACACCAGAGTATATGAGAAAGAAGAAGAAACAAAAACTGATAAATAAAGATCTGAAAACAGGAATAAGAAGGATATGCGATATTCCACTTGAAATTGTACCCATAATCATAGGAACACTGGGCACGATCCCAAGATCCCTGAAAAGGAACCTGGAAAAACTAGATGCGGAAGTAGCTCCAGAACTCATGCAAAAGTGTGTGGTCCTAAAACAGTGCACATGGTGATAAAAGTGAAGGACTTCTAAGAAGGCAGGATGCAACCCGGAACCCCATACTATAAAATCCACACAGTCGACCTGGATGATTGCGACAGGCAAAAAAAAAAATATATATATTGGGACATTAAGATTACTGACACTGATCAGAAAAAGGGTTAACAAAATGAATAAAATAACTAGAGCAAATAATAAAACTATTTCTAAATGTAGCACCCATTTAACCAAACCAACAAGGTAAAACAGCTTTCAAGATAATCCGAAATATCCAAGAACCCCACAAGTCCAGACAACGAAGAGCAGCAACTTGGAAGACTCAAAACGCAATTTCCAGCGTGGTGGAAACCTTCGGCAGACAGGTAAAAAATCCCGGAATAATTAGCGGATCGCGAAATCTAAAAATGATAAACCAACCAGCGCACCTCGGCAGCAAAAAGGGAAGGAAAAATGCAACGAACAAGGGTGAGGTAATGAGACTGTGAAAAGGGGTAATATTTGCACAAAGACTTTCCCTCAAGAGAAAGGAAGAAGAAGAAGAGGAGGAGGAGGTGAAGAGGAAGTCACAAAAACAATCAGATCAGGGTGGACGGAGAAATAACGAAATTGGCTAACGAGAGAGACGGGGAGGTGGTAAGTTAAAAGGAGAATGCAGTCATTTTGCAGGTCATGGTCAGGTAAGGAGTTGCTGGATCGAGACAGAAGTGTGGAATTTCTCGGAATCTAAGACCCCAAAAGTGAGAGACCTTTCCATATGGATTAATAGCATGTCAAGGTGAAAACGTAGTCACCTATAAATATAATATAATCAATATCCAATATAATATATATATATATATATATATATATATATATATATATATATATATATATATAGTAGAAGGATCCACAGTTAATTGATCAAGTCCACAGAAGGATGGACGAAAGCTCTAAACTTTGCATATATTTCTACAAACATATTTCGTCTTGATAAACAAGAATATTACTGTGGATCCTTCTACTGTTTACTTAGAAGCACAATACGCTGTTTTTATATTACACACACACACACACACACACACACACACACACACACACACACACACACACACACACACATATATATATATATATATATTATATATATATATATATATATAATATAATATTTTATATATATATATATATATATATATATATATATATATATATAATATTATTATATAATATATTATATATATATTTTTTTTTTTTTTTTTTTTTACTGAGACGGAAAGGAGGACCCAGTATTATCTATTGCAGCTCATGATCAGGTAAGGACTTGGTCTAGGATTTAACACCGAGGCGTGGATGAAATCTTCAAGGGTTTAGAGATTTTTTTTCTAGAGGGAGATTAAGAGGTACAGGTGACTTCAGCTGAAACTTCCCAGGGCTTAGGGACTTTTTGTGATTTGAGAAGCAGAGTTGAAAGCAATTTCCCAGAAACGATTCAATGAATTTCAAGGGTAAGGCAAGAGACATCTCTGAAACCTTCAAAAGTTCTTTTTGAGTTAAAATAGAAATGGGGGACTCCAAATGATCTTTTGCAGCTCTTGGTGCGGTTAAGGCAGAGGTATGGATAAAATTTGTAAAGGGCTAGGAAATTGTTGCTGAAGAAGCAGAGGCAAGAGACATTACAAATAATTTCAAGGTTAAAGCAGAAACAGGTCTGAAGCCTTCAATGCTATTCTTGTTTCTACGGAAAGGGACGAACCAAAAGTGTGGATGACATTTACAAGGGCTTAGGTATCTTTTCGCTTACTCGGGGAGTACCCTACAAACTGGTGGTTGTTGTTGTTGTTGTTGTATAAGTGTGTAGGTTGAGTCAAAGATACAAAAATTTTAGGATAGAATATTCATGATTTATTTATTAGAATGAAAATCTAAAAAAAATAAATAATGTGCATGTTAAACAGTAAAGAAAAATAATTGATAATAAAACAGCGTATTTATTTTAATTTTCGTTGGTGAAACAACGCTCTATTTGACCATAGATTTTAGCATGCGTTCCAAGTATGCTGGAGGTCGGATCACGTACTGTGGAGGTTCAAGACAGAGGCAAGAGATGTTTCCAGAGTAATTGAAAAGAATTTTAATGTTATAAAAGAGACAGCTATGAAACCTTCACTGTTTTTCTTGCCTTATGACAGGAAGGAATAAAACGCACAAACATTAAGTAGTGTTGGAGTTACATCTAAAAAAAAAAAAAAAAAAAAAAAAAAAAAAAAAAGACAGGGAAGGCATTTCCTGGGATCATTTGACATTTGGTGATATAGTTTACATTTTTCTATCTATAATCAGTAATGAATACACGACACAATATTATAATAACATTTCTATTTTCACAAAGTTCATAGCCAAACAGAACGTTAAAGAATATGATACACTACAACCTACAAAAACTCTTAAAATATTATGCAGATCACAAATACTATCAAAATCTGATACATACTTAGGATAAATTTACGATCCTTTGTAACTCAACACATTAAGAGGAAATTGCATTGCCAAAATTACTCATTCTCTCAATTCACCAATTGCTTGATATACCTTTTCCCCTATCGACTCAAAAAGTGCTTTATTACGGAGAGAGAGAGAGAGAGAGAGAGAGAGAGAGAGAGAGAGAGAGAGAGAGAGACTCATATCTCACCAGGATAGATTCTTAAGTTAGAGTGAAAAAGACCAGAGTGCTAAGACAATGCACTTCCTCAAGTTATAAGAGAGAGAGAGAGAGAATGGTCCGCAGACATGCATGTACGTGCTGAAACGTTGTCTGACCAGTATAACTAACCCGAACCAGGTTCCTGAGTCGTGTATTAGGGCGTTGCCTAGACCAAAATAAAGTGAAATAAAATAGACATAAACATAAAAAAAAAGTATAACAAAAATAATCAGTTAATACCTTTGAAAGCGTTGGAATCACGTCGACTCTCGTTGCACATCAGAAAGTGAACCGAATTTTGATTTATCATGTAAATTAACAATTAAATTTTTTGGCAATTTGTACATGAAAATATGATGGCTGGGTTTTTCCTATATGTCATCAGAAAACTCTATAGTAAAAAATCCTTATTGCTTTTGTCCAGGATCCTAGAATCCTTGGCTAAAATTAACAACCAGACTACAAAGGATACAGGAAATTTCAGAGTTAAGTTCAATATTATATAGAAGAATCGTCTGTAGGAGGGATAGTCAATTTTATGTTAATTAACAAGTTATAGAATCTGGCTAAAGTTAATAAGACTTTAAAGCAAACAGGGAATTCCAGAGTTAAGTTCAATATTATATATAAGAATCGTCTGCAGGAGGGATAGTTAATTTTATGTTAAGGTAGAAGTTATAAAAAAAAATTTCCATACTTGTTACATTATTTTCGAAGTGCTTTCTACATATACAGAATAAAGGAACCACTTATCAGTCTCGAAATGTATGTTGCAAAGAAAATAACAAACAGAATTTCTTGTAGGAACCCCTGGATTCTTATTAAAACCCGATACATTGTTTCCCTAAAAGCATCTAGTATCAAATAACTTATTCAGAAAAACTTGATGGTGGTAAATTCTAAATAAATGATAGTTATACAAAAATAAATATAATTTCAACTTGCCTAACGCCTTTTTAAGTTTAAAATTTTGTTAATTAAAATTCTGCATAAAAAAAATGTTGAGCATACGTAAATCAAAATAAATAAAAAAAAAACTTGACGTCACATCGCCTGGGAATTCATCCATTAAACAGCAAACTGTTTAAATTTTATCAATAAAAATTTTGATTAAATAAAAAAAATGTTGAGGATACGCTACAGCAAAATTAATGGGAAAAAAACAAACATGAAGTCACGTCGCCTAGGACTTCACCCATTATACAGCAAATTGTTTTAATTTCATTAATCAAAATTTCGTGTAAATTAAAAAAAAAAAAATGTTGAGGATACGGTACGTCAAAATAAATGAAAAAAAAAATGACGTTACGTCACACCGTTTGCACGTCTCTCCTTAATGGGATATCACCCATTATACAGCAAATTGTTTAAATTGTATTATTCAAATTCTGAATAAAATAAAATAAAAAATTTTTGAGCATACGTACATCAAAATAAATAGAAAATAAAAACATGACGTCACGTCACCCAGTTTTCAAGTTTCCCCTTACTGGCACACCACCCATTCATTATCCAGCAAATTGGACGCTAATTGATGCCACTACATGGGCCTTTAGGACTTTCACGTGACGGGGCACATGCAGGACTTTATTTGGGGAGTCCCCTGCCTCTTCTTCCTTCAGCTGGACTTAATACTTCTCCTCTTTATTCGATTTGTCGCTTTGAATCTTGTTTATTCGTTTCGCGATTTAACTCTGTTCGTATAACCCGGAATTCTTGTGACAGAAGCTGCTGTCTTTTTATCTTTTTACTTTGACGTCAAGGCCGACGGAAGCGGCAAGCAAATGTGATCTACGTCAAGGAATGGTGAAGGCAAAAAGTGAAATAAACAAACATATAAACGCAGTAAAATAAATAAATGACTGAATGATGTGTAATGTTTTTCAAGTGACTGAAATAAATGGATGTTTTTCTTTCCAGCAACCAACCAAGCAAGGCTGTTTTTTTCAGTTTCTAAGGAAAAAAGTTTGGTTTAAAACATATTTAAAACAAGCAAGACTGTTTTTCCAGTTTCCAAGGAAAATGCTTTCGTTTAAAAGATATTAAAAGTAACATTAGATGTTTTTCTAAGGAAAACAGTTTGGTTTAAAAGATATTTAAAGTAACAGCAGCTTTTCTCTAAGGAAAACACTTTGGTTTAAAAGTTATCTAAAGTAACAGTAGTTTTTTTTTCTAGTGAAAACAGTTTGGTTTAAAAGATATTTAAAGTAACAGTAGATTTTTTTTTAAAAAGATCTAAATCTTACTGAAAGATTTTACGAGAAACCCAAAATTAATGAGGGCTGGAACTAGAGTCAAATAGTGATAAATGGTGTGTAAGAGAATAGGTTTAAAAATAGAAATTAACTGTAGATTTGAAAAGGGGTAAATCTCCCTGAAAAGTTCTACAAAAAACCCAAATTAATGGGAAGGGAACCAGAGAGAAACAGAGATAAATGGTGTCTAAGAGAGAGGAAAGAAAACTTGATGAACGGTTGCATAAGAAACAATTTCTAATTAGCAGATTCCTGTACAACTTGGCTGGAAGGTTCCACAATTACCAAACTCTAGCTGGATGGTTCTATCGCACCTGGAGTAATGGGTTCTTCAGGAACCCAAAAACCTGGGGACATTCTTTCAGAGATATAACTAGCTTGTCGTTCTTCAAGAACTCAAATCCAGTTTGGCATTCATAAAAGTCACTAAATTTAACTGGTTATCATCAGTAGTTCAAATTTTTCTGTGTTGTCCATTTTTGAAAATTTAACCATTAGTTAAAAGTAAACACGTTAAGTCAACATTAGTTTTCGTATTTTTATTTCAAATTTTCTCTAAAGAAAATATTAGATAAAAAGAATTACGAATGAAATAATATTAAACAAAATGAGTTCACTTTCCTAGCAAAAAAAAAAAAAGGAATTTTATGAATTATCTCACTAAACATGTACGCCATTATACCCTGGAATGTAGAATTTAGGCCAAAGGCCAAGCGCTGGGACCTATGAGGTCATTCAGCGCTGGAAGGGAAACTGACAGTAAGAAGATCTGAAAAGTGTAACAGGAGGTAAACTTCGAAGTTGAACTATGAATCAATTATTAGAAAGGGTGAAAATTCAGATGGAAGTAAGGGAATATGAACTGAGGTAAAGTAAAAGGAATGAAATAAGTGAAACTAGGAGCGAAAGGGACGCTGCAAAGACCCTAAAGTAATTTGTAAACAGTGCACCGCGTGAGGTGCACTGACGGCAAGACGCCCCTATGAGGACCATCCTTCTAAAAAAAAACTTTAAAATAATATCGCTTAGGATTTACCTTTTTATAAAATTAAACTTTCATTACTGATATCTAAATGACCTGGTCCACCTGTCCCCCCCCCCCCCCCCCACCCCCGCCCCCCCCCCCCCCCCCCCCCCCCCCCCCAAATCCCCATCCTCCTAAACTCCGCATCCCCCAACAATCCCAGTAATTAAAGAGTCGAAACTTTGAAGTAATTTTTCTTACCTGATAAGCAGAATAATTCCATTTCATATTCACAGGAAAAAAAAGGCCAGTTTTCTTAACCATTTAGACGGGACGAGAAATATGAGCCCTCAAGGCAGGATTCACTTAATTAGGAGGGAGTTTTTTTTTTTTTTTTACACAGAGCTCAATCGTGAAGGAGATGCGAAACTGGTGATTACAGTGTAAAGCTAAATATTTTGCGATGGAAAATACCTTTATCAGGAAAGTGGCTTTATAGAGGATTTTAAAAGACGAGTTTTATCAATTGTTTATATTTTTAATTAGCAAATAATGGAAGGTGACTCGAGAATGGAGTTGTGAAATTTGAAATGTTCATAATTTATAAGCCGCAGTTCTCATACTGCAGGGCATGTGTACAATCACACATTATGTGTGTACTATATTTATGAAGTATATATATATATATATATAATATATATATATAATATATATATATATATTATATATATATATATATATATATATATATATATATATATATCTATATATATATATATATATATATATATATAATATATATATACATACATACATCATACATACACACACACACATCTATATATATATATATATATATATATATATATATATATATATATAATATAATTTACAGAGAGAGAGAGAGAGAGAGAGAGAGAGAGAGAGAGAGAGAGAGAGAGAGAGAGAGAGAGAGGCTCTCTCCTGGAATTTAATGAAAAAAGCTTTTTCGCAGAAATATAAAAGCCTTCGGTCATGCCAAGTCCTTCAGACATTTCTGCGCCATTAGTAATAATTGCCTTGGATAATGGACCTTGGGCAATTAGACAAAGTCCTCCATGTCTTTCGAGGAGAAACAAGTTGCAAAAAGGATTCTTAGATAAAATATACAACTCGTATTGTATGGATTCTTTGATAAACCATACAACTCGTATTGTATGGATTCTTTCATACAAATTAGGTACGAGTTTAGGTGAACTGCTATAAACTAAATAAGGACCATTTATATTTGAAACTGCTTTTTTATATTAAAAACTCCCACTGATTATATTAGGGCTAGGGCTTGTATGATAAGGCGCCCTATGAGGTAATTTGTTTAGACTAGCGATAATCTATACGCTAAGTCGGTTGGTATTGCACTTCCATCTTCAATGGAGTCTGGGGGTTTTGTAGATCACTACGAAAGTCGGTATTATCTTTACGACGATGGTTGAAACTCATGTTCGGTGAGGGGTTCTTGTAGAAAACACTAAGTATAAAAATAGATATAATTTCTTCTGAAGTTACATGGTGAAGATCAGGTATGATTGTACAAGTCTTCTAATAACGATAGCTTGATCGCTTCTGCCAATGATGATGGCTAATCCTATTTCCTCTAAGATAAAGCTTAGGTAAAGAGGTACAGGTCTTCTAATGACGATGAGCTAAACTCTCTTCTTGCTTGCCTTACCATCTCTGTTACAAGTTTATGAAGGAGACAGTAGTTGAACATATGAAACATACTATCAGATGACATAGTTTAATACGAACACACAATCGAATGAGACACGCTACAGATCACGTAGGCCGTTTTGAATAATAGGTCGGTGGTAGTTGTCTCAAGCAGGGAGCTTGGACTAATGTTTATAAACAATTGAATGACTACAGGTGACGGCATGTTATCTTAGCTTACAATTTTATTGTATACGTCAGTCTTTAGTGTCTCTAGTCTGATCACCATTCCTTGCAAGCAATCTGGTTTGACCTCTTTAGTTTAGAACTTTTGTATAATATGGACAACATTCCATACTTTTTTATTATGTAAACACTTACAATTAATACTCTGTAAAGACCCCCTAATTCTGTGATCTGATTTATGTAAAAAGTCATTTTTAGGCATATTGTATAAACACCTACTATAGAATCTTATATACTAGTTTATCTGCACAGAATACACCCCTTAAGAATCATAATGATATATATTTTAAGTAAAAAATCCTTCTTACGCATATTCTATGAATTATTAATGTACTTATATACTTAGATATTAATTAATTTGCATTGACTATACTATATAGGGATCATAAATTGTGATTTTTTTAAATATAAAAAATCTTCTTGGAAAAGGAACTTGAACCTAATGGCATTATTCCTTTAAGTTCTCATAGATAGTGGAACCTCTTGTTTTTGGCCAAAAATATAATAGATAGTGGAACCTCTTGTATTTGGCCAAAAATATCATAGATAGTGGAACCTCTTGTATTTGGCCAAAAATATCATAGATAGTGGAACCTCTTGTATTTGGCCAAAAATATCAATCTTAAAATGTTAATTATGATAAATAATGCTTGATGTCAACCTCAAGGTCTTCTCCTTTCTTGATTAGTGTCTGCAGATCTGCTTTTTACTGTGACTTTCAAGTTGTTTTTTGCACCAAATACATTTGGTCAGTTATAATAACGAGAGAAAAGAGTAAATATAGTTTGCAGAGATCTGCATTTACTGAAAGCCTTCAATTTCAGTTAGAACAGATATCTACAAACACCATGATCAGAGCAGAATGTTTTTTAAGAACTATATTTACTTTTTTTATTATCATTACTGGCTACCCTAAAGTATTCGGTAAAAAAAACATGTACATTATAGTATATGTAATCATTTATTCGTCAAATTCCTATTTATTTAATCTAACAGCGCCTACATCACTCATAATAATAATAATAATAATAATAATAATAATAATAATAATAATAATAATAATAATAATAATAATAATAATAATAATACGGACAGACTATACATAACACGAAAGGAAGGAGGGAGAGGACTACTAAGTATAGAGGACTGCGTCAACATCGAAAACAGAGCGCTGGGGCAATATCTGAACAGTGAAGACGAGTGGCTAAAGAGTGCATGGGAAGAAGGACTAATAAAAGTAGACGAAGACCCAGAAATATACAGAGACGGAGAAGACAGAAAGACAGAAAGGACTGCACAAGAGGACTGGCACAACAAACCAATGCACGGACAATACATGAGACAGCTAAAGAACTAGCCAGCATGACAATGGCAATGGCTACAGAGGGGAGAGCTAAGAAGGAAAACTGAAGGAATGATAACAGCGGCACAAGATCAGGCCCTAAGAACCAGATATGTTCAAAGTACGATAGACGGAATAACATCTCTCTTCCCATATGTAGGAAGTGCAATACGAAAAATGAAACCATAAAACCAACATAGCAAGGTTGAATGCCCGGCACTTGCACAGAGCCAGTACAAAAAGAGGCATGATTCAGTGGCAAAAGCCCTCCACTGGAGCCTGTGCAAGAAACATCAGCTACCTTGCAGTAATAAGTGGTACGAGCACCAACCTGAAGGAGTGATAGAAAACGATCAGGCAAAGATCCTCTGGGACTATGGTATCAGAACGGATAGGGTGATACGTGCAAACAGACCAGACGTGACGTTGATTGACAAAGTCAAGAAGAAAGTATCACTCATTGATGTTGCAATACCATGGGACACCAGAGTTGAAGAGAAAGAGAGGGAAAAAATGGATAAGTATCGAGATCTAGAAAATGAAATAAGAAGGATATGGGATATGCCAGTGGAAATCGTACCATAATCATAGGAGCACTAGGCACGATCCCAAGATCCCTGAAAGGAATCTAGAAAAACTAGAGGCTGAAGTAGCTCCAGGACTGATGCAGAAGAGTGTGATCCTAGAAACGGCACACATAGTAAGAAAAGTGATGGACTCCTAAGGAGGCAGGATGCAACCCGGAACCCCACACTATAAATACCACCAGTCGAATTGGAGGACTGTGATAGAGCACACATAATAATAATAATAATAATAATAATAATAATAATAATAATAATAATAATAATATGTTGATTCCTTGGGAAAGGATCTTTACCATAATTTCCTCAGTCTACTCAGCTGTAAATCAGTACCTATCCCTGATGGGGTAGGGTCCAGCTATGGGTTAAAAATAAACGACAACGACGTAAATGGAACCTCTGGCAACAGAGGAGCTTCGTCCGGCAGCCAGGTATTCAACCCAATTGTAGGGGAAGACGGTCAGGTACTTGGAGGTCGTCATCCAGCAACTGACCACCACAACGGCAGTAACCAACAGCCTGAGATTGGAGCTACAGAAGCAAACCAAAGGAAGAAATGGACAAGAAAAGAAAATAACGAAATATGGAGATGCTACATCAGAAACAAACCGTCAGAGAGAGGATATAGAAGAGGGTTGGTCAACATCTGGAATGAGAGGAATAACACCCCCCAAAACAGAACAGAGGCTGGCAGACCAAGTAAGAAACAAAGAAAAGGAACTGGCTCTCCCCAACAGAAAGAGAAGAACTGGAAAGGGAAATGTCACACGACAACGAATTACACTGAGAGACGTTGCCACAGAAGACGACAGGATGTTGAGGTCTCAAACAACTACACACGAAAAAAACACCGACGAAGTAACAGAATGGGTAGAATGGGTAGAAAAGATTAGACAATGGATGGAACCAGATACAGGGAGAACAAAGATCCCCTCCATGAAAGCCTACAACGCCAAGAAATTAAGGGAGAAAACAAGTGAGGTCAATGAAATAATGGGCATAATACACACCACCAGTATCACAGAAACAAATAACTTGGCATATGCAGGAGCAAGATTAGTAGCAGAACTGATGGGGATACGAACACCAACACCACCAGCACAACCAACCCAACAGAAACCAAAACAGCAACCTCCTTGGAAAAGGCGCCTGGAAAAGCAAATCATGGTGATGAGATATGACTTGAGCTTAAACTCAAAGAGATGGCAGAAAAAAGGAAAAAAGGCTAAGAAGCAAGAAAACAAGGGAAGAACTGAACGAGAAATACAAAGTTACACGAGAGGGGACTAAACAACACAATAGAAAGATGTAAAACAGAGGGCTTAAGGCCAAAGCACATAAGATCCAACGGTACATGAACAGGAATAAGGGATACCAACAGAACAAACTATTCGGAACTAACCAGAAAAGACTCTAAGAGGGGAAGACAACCACCAAGAAATTCCTGAAGCCGAACCAAGTAAGAGACTCTGGGAAAACATATGGAGCAATCCGGTATCACACAACAAACATGCAACATGGCTCCAGGAAGTCAAGGAAGAAGAAACAGGGAGAATAAAACAAAGATTCACAGAGATCACGACAGAGACACAGTCAGACACCAACTAAAGAAAATGCCAAACTGGAAAGCCCCAGGTCCCGATGAAGTCCATGGATACTGGCTCAAAAACTTCAAGGCCCTACACCCACGAATAGCAGAACAACTCCAGCATTGTCTCTCAAATCACCATGCACCCAAATGGATGACCACAGGAAGAACATACTTAGTACAAATAGACAAGAGTAAGGGAAATATATGCCAGTATCTTACAGGCCTATCACCTGCTACCAATGATGTGGAAGTTACTAACAGGTATCATCAGTGAAAGACTATACAACTACCTAGAGGAGACAAAAAAACACCCCCATCCCCCACCAACAGAAAGGCTGCAGAAGGAAGTGTAGGGGCACAAAAGACCAGCTCCTGATAGACAAAAGTGCTAATGAAGAACAGTAGGAGAAGGAAAACCAACCTAAGCATGGCATGGATAGACTATAAGAAAGCCTTCGACATGATACCACACACATGGCTAATAGAATGCCTGAAAATATATGGGGCAGAGGAAAACACCATCAGCTTCCTCAAAAATACAATGCGCAACTGGAATACAATACTTACAAGCTCTGGAATAAGACTAGCAGAGGTTGATATCAGGAGAGGGATCTTTCCAGGGAGACTCACTACTCTTCGTAGTGGCCATGATTCCCATGACAAAAGTACTACAGAAGATGGATGCCGGGTACCAACTCAAGAAAAGAGGCAACAGAATTAACCATCTGATGTTCATGGACGACATCAAGCTGTATGGTAAGAGCATCAAGGAAATAGATACCCTAATCCAGATTGTAAGGATTGTATCTGGGGACATCAGGTGGAGTTTGGAATAGAAAAAGGCGCCTTAGTCAAACTACAAAAGGGCAAAGTAACAATAACTGAAGGGATAAAGCTACCAGATGGGAGCAACATCAAACACAGATGAGACTGGATACAAATACCTGGGAATAATGGAAGGAGGGGAGGGGCTATAAAACACCAAGAGATGAAGACACGATCAGGAAACAAAAAGAATATATGCAGAGACTCAAGGCGATACTCAAGTCAAAACTCAATGCCGGAAATATGATAAAAGCCATAAACACATGGGGCAGTGCCAGTAATCAGATACAGCGCAGGAATAATGGAATGGACGAAGGCAGAACTCAGCAGCATAGATCAGAAAACTCAGGAAACATATGAACAATACACAAAGCACTACACCCAAGAGCAAATACGGACAGACTATACATAACACGAAAGGAAGGAGGGAGAGGACTACTAAGCATAGAGGACTGTGTTCAACATCGAGAACAGAGCACTGGGGGCAATATCTGAAAACCAGTGAAGACGAGTGGCTAAAGAGTGCATGGGAAGAAGGACTAATAAAAAAGTAGACAAAGACCCAGAAATATACAGAGACAGGAGAATGACAAACAGAACAGAGGAATGGCACAACAAACCAATGCACGGACAATACATGAGACGACTAAAGAAACTAGCCAGCGATGACACATGGCAATGGCTACAGAGGGGAGAGCTAAAGAAGGAAACTGAAGGAATGATAAAAGCGGCACAAGATCAGGCCCTAAGAACTAGATATGTTCAAAGAACGATAGACGGAAATTAACATCTCTCCCATATGTAGGAAGTGCAATACGAAAAATGAGACCATAAACCACATAGCAAGCGAATGTCCGACACTTGCACAGAACCAGTACAAAAAGAGGCATGATTCAGTGGCAAAAGCCCTCCACTGGAGCCTGTGCAAGAAACATCAGCTACCTTGCAGAAATAAGTGGTACGAACACCAACCTGAAGGAGTGATAGAAAACGATCAGGCAAAGATCCTCTGGGACTATGGTATCAGAACAGATAGGGTGATACGTGCAAATAGACCAGACGTGACGTTTGATTGACAAAATCAAGAAGAAAGTATCAATCATTGATGTCGCAATACCATGGGACACCAGAGTTGAAGAGAAAGAGAGAGAAAAAATGGATAAGAATCAAGATCTGAAAATAGAAATAAGAAGGATATGGGATATGTCAGTGGAAAATCGTACCCATAATCATAGGAGCACTAGGCACGATCCCAAGATCCCTGAAAAGGAATCTAGAAAAACTAGAGGCTCAAGTAGCTCCAGGACTCATGCAGAAGTGTGATCCTACGAAACGGCGCACATAGTAAGAAAAGTGATGGACTCCTAAGGAGGCAGGATGCAACCCAGAAACCTACACTATAAATACCACCCAGTCGAATTGGAGGACTGTGATAGAGCAAAAAAAAAAAAAAAAATAAAAATAGTAATAATAATCGTTTGAGGCATTAAAATGCTTGAAAAAGTCAACAATGATGTCATTAATAATGTATTAAAATACACACACACACACACACACACACACACACATATATATATACATATATATATATATATATATATATATATATATATATATATATATATATATAATATATTATATATGCAACAATGCATAATTAAGACTATATATTTAAGACACCATTGTGAATGCAATTTGTATCTTTTCTTTCTGAGTGAGAGGATGTGATAGGCTGTGACATTTCTAGAAAGTAGGGATCATCAATTTAGCTTCTTGGAAACAGTGGCCTGAAGTGACAAGCCTTGGAAGTGCTGGCGCATTCTTTCTCGGGTGGCGCGATGTCCTTTTTCTATGCACGGGCAGGTGCAGATATGCCTTGTGAATCTAGTTTGAGGCTGTTTCTTGGGTGTGAACAATGTGTGTGAGTTCGTGCGTGTGTGCGAGCTTCTTCCCTACATAATGAGAAAGTAAATTAGCCAAGATAGGAGATCGCTACGAGTCGGTGAAGAGCCAAGATGGCTTCTTCAATAGTATTTTTAGTGAAGTGTGTGAAATTTTTAGTGAAGTGTGTGAAATCTGTGTGTGAAATCTTTGGACAAAAGTGTGGCTTGTCTGTATTGAGTATTGTTTCAAAGATGTTTCTATTTCTGTTGACCTTTTTGTTCTGCTTTTTAATCTTTTGCTTATCAATATGTTCTCCTGTCTTCTTATAGGCGGATCTGAGACAAAGGGGAGCTGATTTGATATTTAGTAATGGGAACTTAACTAATGTTCCGTGGTGTTACTATGTAGACTGTGCTATGACTTTTCTAGTTTTATGACTAAACTAATGTTGGTTATTGTAGAAGAGAGGTGGAGTGGGTTATTAGAGTTCAATCTTTCATTTAATTATTTTGTTAAGAATCTGAATTATTTAGCTAACGCTTTGCTCTCAAATAAATGTATTTTTGTAGTTCACAAGTCTGATTTAATTGCCTTAGGTAATGGAGAGAAAGTTGGGGGGGCTGTTGTCAGAGAGAGAGAGATAAGATAGAGAGAGAGAATTGTTGTTGGGGGAGAGAGAGAGAGAGAGAGAGAGAGAAGATAGAGAGAGAGAGAGAGAGAGAGAGAGAGAGAGAGAGACGGGGGGGGAGGGGGGGGGAGGTGTTGTTGAAGAGAAAAAGTAGATGTCATCAGTGCCTAACTGCATGTTTCTTCATTGCTACCAACTTTAAGATTACCAAGGTTGGAACCTCGGTAATATATATATATATATATATATATATCTTTATATATATATATATAATATATATATATATATATATATATATAAGTATATACCATATACTATATATTTATATATCTATATCTATATATATATATAATTATATATATATATATATATCTATATATATTACTATATATCTATATATCTATATATATATATCATATATATATATATATTATATATATATTACACACATATAGCCTATATATATATATATATATAATATATATATATATATATATATATATATATACTATCTATATATATATATATTATAAATATCTATATATATATATTAAATATATATATATATATTTACACTGATATCAGTGGATTTCACCACCAGTAGTTAATAATATAATAATAATAATAATAATAATAATAATAATAATAATAATAATAATAATAATAATAAAAATAATAATAATAATAATAATAATAATAATGACGGCTTATAAGAAGTACCAACACCAACTCATTTTAAATCACTTAACTCTTATCAACCCACCGTGCAAGGAGAATGCAGCCTCTTCACCCAAAGCAGACAAGATCGGGGGTACTAAGCCCCCCACACACACATAACCCTCCCCCCCTTCCCGGTCCCACCTATTTTCCTAGAGGATATGAAGGGTCCCCTGGCCCCTTGGATCAAATTTCAAGTGAAATGAAGGCAGAGATTTGGGGAGAGGGTTGGTTTGGAGGGGGAGGGGAATGGGCCTTGCCAGATGACAGAAAGTAGTGAGAAGGAAGAAGGAATGACCTTGCTTGCAAGAAATTGGAACTGGGGGAAATATGTATACGTGGAATTACTAAACTGCTTTCGTATATATTCCTTATTTTTAAATCTTTTTTTCTTCGCGAATTTCAGAAACATTTTCAGCTGTAAATTGACCCTATGTAATTAAGAATCTGCTCAATGATTTGGCTGAAGGAACTTGTTTAAATTTTCCTTCCCCCAATGACTCGAATATGCATACCACGTATGAAATACCTACTTAAAAACATACACATTATGATGTATGAATATATAGTATGTATATATATATATATATGTATATATATATTATTATATGATATATATAAATATATAATATATATATATATATATATATATATACGTGTTTGTAACTAGGCATTCATACTTGTTATGCTGTCAAGTGTTGGTATTTATGTAATGCATAAAAACCATATATATATATATATATATATAAATACTATATATATATATATATATATATATATAAGTGTGTGTGCATAGATGAATTTTCATAAAAAAAAAAACACCACCTAAACCCGCAAATCTAAAAATGCTTTCCTCGTCAGCAACTGTGCATCTATTAAATCAGGAGAGGTGGAATAAGGATATCACAAAAAAATGATCATCATGCTCACAAGTTATCCACTTATGTTTTCCAAATATCCGTTTCCTCTGCTATTTAATGTAAATTTCCCCACACAGGACTTCCAGAAATAAAGGAAATCAGAAAGCAAAACAACAGTTTTGGGAACAAACAGTAGTCATAAAACGTGAGATTTCCAAAGGGTTTTCCTTCTTAAACTGGGTTCATTTCTTACACAGCGCATAAGAAAAAGAATGAAAATTAAGAATAAGGGAGAGTATTGGCAACAAAGAGCATGTTAAGAACCTGGGTCCATTTCTTACACAGTAAATGAAGAAAATAATGGAAATTAAGAATAAATAAATTACTGGTAACATAGGGTATGTTATAAACCTGGGTTCATTTCTTACACAGGGCATGCAGAAAAAAGATAGAAATTAAGAATAATATAAAGTATTGGCAACAAAGACCATGTTAAGAACCTGGGTCCATTGCTTACACAGTACACGAAGGAAATAATGGAAATTAAGAATAAACTAAAGTACTGGTAACAATGATTAAGTTATAAACATAGGTTAGTTCCTTGCACAGGACACGAAGAGCAGAATATTAGGAATATAAGACAAAATTTCTGAGGCCATGTTAAGACGAATGTACTTAGCATCTCACAGTTGCATTTTTCTTCGTGGCTGTAACTTGCTCGTCTAATCTTCACGTTTTAAACCTTTTCGCGATTTAAAATCAAACATACGAAGCATGAGTAACAAGGAGTATGTTAGGAACCTGTCGTGCATAGCTGTGGTTAGAATATCTTATAAAAAATTCTTTAAGAATGTCGATGCAGGTTATATACAATCACGAAACAATATTATTGCCAAAACCGGTCCTAAAAATGTCGGTTAATATTATCTAAACCGTTTTTTAAGAATGTCGATGCAGTTTCAATATGATTAAGGAAGCGTTAATATTATTAAAACCATTTTTAAGAATGTCGATGCATTTTCAATGCAATCATTAAGAAAGAATATGATTTTCAAAACCGTTCTCAAGAACATCAGTGTAGTGTCTATACAATGAAGAAAGAAGGATTATGATTTTCAAAATAATTTTTGAGAATGTCGAAGCAGTTTCAAAAACAAGAAAAGAAAGGACAAGACAAGGTCCAAGAATAAAATATATTTCGAAAACCTGACTGCGAACTACGACTGTCTTTTTCCGATTTTAAAACCGTATCCCTCCGCTGTGGGAAGACGGTAGGTAATAACCAAGAAATTAACCAAGAAATACCCAAAATGAACGAAGAATTAATCAAAACCTTAACAAGAAATAACCAAAAAATTATTAAGAAATAAGCAAAACTTAACCATTAAATAACCAAAAATTAGCCAGAGGTAACAAAACGT
>NC_061088.1:7651760-7655774 GCF_015104395.2 Macrobrachium nipponense | reverse complement strand
TTTGTGAGGATTAATCAGTCGTCGACAAACTAAACAATCTTGTTAAAAGTTATCAGTCAACAATAAAAATAATTTGAAAATTAACCAGAAACATAAACAAATAATAAACGTATATTCTATTTTCTTGTAAAAAGTCATGATTTTCTCACGAGTTGACAAATGAAGATTCCTGACAAAAATATCGACTGATATCGTCCGACATCGATAGCAATTTTATCAGTCGTAGTCAACATGTTTTTCGAAAACATGACTCTCTCTCTCTCTCTCGACCTCTTCTCTCTCTCTCTTCTCTCTCTCTCTCTCTCTCTCTCTCTCTCTCTTTTATAGCTCGGCAGCGAGCAGACTCGTAATAGCTCACAGGACGAGTAATGAACCAGAGAGAGAGAGAGAGAGAGAGAGGAGAGAGAGAGAGAGAGAGAGAGAGTTCACTAGTGGATTGTAGTGGGATGATGAATACGTAAACAACAACAACAACAACAACAACAACAACAATAATAATAATAATAATAATAATAATAAAATAATAATAATAATAATAATAATAATAATAATAATTCACTAATGGCAGAAAAAGTTATTTTTACGTAATTTCTCTCATGCATAAATACTTTGGGGAATAAGTATTACTTTTATTTCATAAATGTCCTAAAACATCAATCTATCGTAATATAAGTACGCAATAAATAAATAAACGAAAGAATGTATCATCACTTTATTTCCAAGAATTTACTTTGGCACAACAACCAACGGGCCCCCCATCAACCACCCCCCCCAAAAAATGGGAAACGTTATCCCTATAACAGGAATAGTCTCATATAAGTGTCTTAATATTAGTACATACCACAAACAAAACATATATTACCACTGTCTCTTTATTTCCGATTATTTATACTTCGCCACAAAGAAAAAATGATTCCCATAATTACATCATCTCATGTCAATGGAAATTTATTACACTAAAAATCGATCGATATCAACACTAATATTAAAGAAAATTGTCTATCGGCGCTTTCTCTTTGTTTCCAATATTTTTCTTTAGCACAACAAAATAAATAAATAAAACAGAACACTTTTATTTCCATAACAATTAAGCCGTCTCATGCCAATGGAACAATTATATATTCCCTAAAGCATCCGTCTGTATCAATACTAGAAAAAAATCTTATCACAAATCTATTCCTATTTCCAAGCATCTATTTATTACAAAAAAAGTCATAAGACTTTTTTTTACTTCAATAACAATTAAACAATTAAAACGTCTAAGTTGGACAAAAATTATTGCCTAAAACATCCATCTACATCGATTAAATCAGTGCAATAAAAAAATGACCGATCACCACTTTCTTTCCATTTCCAAACATTGAATTTTGCACACACAAAAATATAATAACAATAATAACAAAACACTTTTACTCCCATAACAATTGAACAGTCTGACGTTAGTGAAATCTGGGAAAGGTATGGCTTGGGTATTTCAACCAGAATGTTTTCATCGGGCATAAATATCTACGGCGGCCGGTTACGGGACTGTTATCCGGATGTTTCCGGATAATGGGAAACCCAAAACTCGGATTATCTGGGCTTATGAGTGCTGCGTTTTACGCTGTAAAGATTTTCATCTTTTTTTTGCAGACCTATTTCTACGGAAGCGTAATGGGATATCGTCGACAGCTTACTGATTTTTTTTTTAATTATTTCTCTTCATTAAGGAGTCTAAGTGGCTTACAAACAAACCAATGGACCTGTGAAGTTACTATTTTATACACGGTGTTTAGTCGACTGTGTTGTGTAGCAGCCTGGATGAGACGGCACGAAGACGGTGTATTTATTCAGGAATAAATTCTCCGAGAACCAGACGGTAATATATATATATATATATATATTATATAATATATATAATATATATATATATATAATATATATATATATATTAATATATAATAATATATAATATATATATTATTATCCTAATAAAAGGAGCCCATAAAAACACCAAAATTGTATAGAGGGAAAAAGTACTATATTCAGAGACTGCTTGCCTCTCTCAGGTATATGATGAGAAAAAAGTTTAACTAGGTGGTTATTTATACCAAGGAATATCGTCCACAAAGGTAAAGCCAACCGTAATTTTCTACCCGACCCCCTAGACAAAAGACCAAGACACACCCAACAATATATATACCCACCTTGGAGACGATTAAAGAGAAACTCACCCACCCTTGGGAAATCCCAACCCTTTTTGCATACCTACCCAAAACCTTAGCCAAATCCCTGATAACGTCCAACCAAAAGACAATGCCCAAAGACTGGGGTTATATGAGATCCCATGCCAGGACTGTGACCAAATCTTAACATGGATTTACAGGTAAATCACTTTCCCCAAGAGATTAATACAACACAAACTCACGGGTAAATAGGTTAATGGAACAACCAAAGCTCCCGGCTATTTTCAATTCATATAAATGAACAAAATAACCATAGAATAAACTGGAATATTGTCCAACGTTGAATTTATAGGCAAAGCCAACTGCCGGTACAAAGAGTCATGATGAAATCGGCCTTAGAGAAGCAGGTAATGAACATCTGCAAAAGGGAATTGGACTCCGACATCGTCGAGCAGTGTTATTCAACCAACGCTTAAGAAGATTAAAGGAAGATTATCAGCGGGGGTGACCTAAATTGGCTTACTTGTGACGAATCTCTTGGTATAAAAATACCCACCTTTTCTGTAAACTTTTCTCATTCATATACCTGAAGAGAGAGACAGCAGTCTCTGAAATATAGTACTTTTCTCTCTACATTTTGGTGTTTTTTATGGGCTTCCTTTTATTGATGGAATTCTGTTGTTAGAACACTTTTTACCAGTCATATATATATATATATATATATATATATATATATATATATATATATATAATAGCTATATATAATATATATATAACTCCTCGAATTCTTTGCTCATTTTTTAAATACGCTTGTCACTGCAAAACCTGTAGATCCAAGTTCAAAGAAATATGATGAAATTCGAGGATATTGTGATGTCCGGTACTGGGCATCATCACAATTTCTTCATATTTCTTCGAACTTGGATCTACAGTCTATGTAGTGTCTAGCGTATCCCCCCAAAAAAAGAGCAAAGAATTCGAGAAATTAAGGAGGGCATTGTGGCTATTACAGTTGCATATGTATCTGGTAAAGAGAGTGACCAGTAGATTCTACACTCTCTCACACACACACACACACACACACTATATATATATATACATTCAAATATTGTGTGCATGTATGTATCGCATGGACAGAGCAAAAATCCTAACCTGCCCTCTCTCTCTCTCTCTCTCTCTCTCTCTCTCTCTCTCTCTCTCTCTCTCTCTCTCTCTCTCTCGTTGACAGGAGATGAGGGAGCAGGAATCGACGAACCAATAATTCTGCTCGCCGTGTGTGTCACTCGCCGCCCGATAATCGTAAATCCGAGGTTTTGATGGTGCACATAATTCAAGAGTAATTATTCACGGGGCTTCCATTTGGGCAGGGAATCCTACTACCTGATACGTCAACAGATGATGTAGTTTTATTCGGCGGACGAATACCCATCGACGAATGTCCACGTATAACTTATACCCTCCCCGAAAGCACGAGGCTTTGCATAACATATTGACGTGTTGATTCTCTTCTCCGGGCATCAAGGGTCAGGTAAGATACAGAGTAAATGAAGGATTGGGAAGAGTTAGGTCAAGTCAATGACTGATTTCGTCAGCGTGTGTTTTTCGTCTCGCTTGAATACAACTGGAAATTGATGGGGATTTGATCTGATTTGATTTTTATAGATTTTTAGGCATAATGCCAAACAATGGGGCAACTAAGGCCATTCAGCGATGTGAAAAGGAGATTTGACAGTTCTGTTTTTTTTGTAAAGATGTTTTTAAGTTGCATGGAACCAGTATGGTTATTCAGCAACAGGACCAACGGCTTTTACGTGACTTCATAACCACGTCGAGAGTGAACTTCTATCAC
>NC_061088.1:7636760-7641760 GCF_015104395.2 Macrobrachium nipponense | reverse complement strand
TTATATCGCAGTTGATTTTTTCCATAAAATGTATATCACACGAGCTATAAATTCCAGTGAGGAACGCACCCTTCACATTATCTAGTGATATTCAATTATCAAATACAGAGAGATGTAAATCTAATTAGCATGAAAAGTAGACTAGACATTATACTAATTATATATTGCAAGGACGATGTGAGTCCCACCTTTGCAAGATTGAACCATCACTGAAGGACTTCTGTTTTGGTTGGTTGTCACGATAGACCATTCAAATAGCGAACCTAATTGTATCACAAGACATCTCTGCTACTTACATTTTCGCGAGGCTAACAAGAGACATAATTAAATTATTTGAAGATTAATTCAGACTTCAAATAATGTCTATAGATCGCTCTTCAGTGAAAAAACCTTTACACTCACCTAGAGGGCTTTGAGTACTGAAGATAACAAATACGAAAACTTTCGAGGGGTAAGTTATGGCAAGTTTCCCTTCGGAACGAGTCATGCCATCTTAAAATCAGTGGAGCATGTTGTTATAAAGACCTGTTAATGGGTATATGAAAGCAAGGATAGCATATTTTCAGGTTTATGAGGCAGATCTTATGTATAGTTATTCTCAAAAAAAAAAAAACGAAAAATCTTGTAGTGTGTATACATACATACATACATACATACATACTATATGCATGTATGTATGAAGTATACAAACTATAGAAGACTTGTCATTCTGAAAACATTAGGAAGGAGTTTCCCGTCTATAATAACGTATTGTTTGCTTTCGTTACTTACTATTATTTGTTATTCTATCTATCTGTCATTATATCTATATCTATATGTACACACAGACAATCACAAATATATATATATATATATATATTATATATATATATATAATATAGTATATATGTATGTAGTATGTATGTATGTATGTATGTATGTAGTGTGATGTATGTATGTATGTATGTATTATGTATGTATATACACACACACACACATATAATATATATATATATATATATATATATATATATATATGTATGTATATATAGGTGTGTTGTGTGTATATATATATATATATATATATATATATATATATATATATATATATATATATATATATATATAAACCCAGACTGAAACGTAAGCATTTATCATTTCCAAGCAAATACATTTTTGCTTTCTTCCTAAAGAAACTATCATCTGATAATCTCTCTCTCTCTCTCTCTCTCTCTCTCTCTCTCTCTCTCTGTCGTAAAATAATGAACAATCTCAATCCTGAAAAAGTTTATAGCTAACACCCCTACGCCACCCCGCCCCTAACAACCATTACCTCCCTCAGTGGCAACGTAATTATCACCTATCTTACTTTAACACGGCCACACTCGGAAACTCTACGGTTATCGCCCGCATAATTTCACTTACTAAGTTCCGTGTTGACATGTTATCAAATATGCAAATGAGTTGAGAGTTCTCCAGGTCGTGTACTTGGTTACAAATACTATACATCTTCATAAGAATGTGAATATATGGAGATTTTTAATTTATCTGAGTTTAAATAAACTTTATAAAGTTTATTTGAACTCAAATGTACCTGACCTATTTTACACAAAGTTTGTCAAGTCTGATACATCTTTTATTTACTTCAAGATTAAATACCCTGCTTTATTTAAGGTTACATAAATATAATTAAAAATTCCACTATACTCTCATTTATTAAAAAGATAAACATTAAATGCAAAGAAGGAAAATTGACAAGTGATTAAAATACCCTAAAGACTGGGATAGATATAATGAAAGACAGAACGTTGGCTTGACTTACAAAGACTCTTTCGAACATCATCGACGCATAATGAATGGGAGAATTATTCCCTAATTTTGTAGTACGTATTTAATAATATTACGCTCATGAAGAATGCTAATCATGCAACAATATTTCATTAGTTAATGAAGTATTGACCAATAAATGCATTATTTTAGTTGAATAAAAGTTCATCTGGTATGTATGTAATCCATTACATACATACACACATACATACATACAGACATATATATATATATATATATATATATATATATATATATACTATATATATACTATATATATGTGTGTGTGTGTGTGTGTGTGTGTGTGTGTGTGTGTGCGTGTGTGTATGTGTGTGTGTGTGTTTTATATTAATATATTTACTGTCATACATATGAAATCATTACTTGTGATCAGGAGTTATGTAACGTAACATTCATAACTGCTAAAGTTATTCCTTATCCAGGAAAAAAAAAAAAAAAAACTAGCCAAGGCCATATATGGGAATAAAAAAAAACCTTCCCACGCACAACGAAATAACTCCTCCCTACGAAAAGGCGACCTGTTATTCATTACATAACGAGAGAGAGAGAGAGAGAGAGAGAGAGAGCAGAGTCGTTGTTTTGCAATACCTATTGGCTGGAAAAGAACTTCCAGGTATTTGGGAGGTTCGGGGTGGGGGTAGGGACAGGGTGTGATGACAAATGACCCGAAAAAGAGAAGGCGGAGGAGGAGGAGGCGGGGGGGTAGGGGGGGAGGAGGAGGAGGAGACCTAGGGAGGGAGTAGATAAAGTAGGATGACTAGTAGGGGAGAAGGAGTGGGAGGAATCGAGGGGGAGGGGGGGCAGGAGGCCAAATGCTATGGCCTAGGGAGGTGTAGGGAAGATGGAGACGATGTTGGGAGGAGGGAGAGAGGGAGAGGTAGTAAGGAAGATAGTGAGGGAATGAATGAATGAGGGAGAGAAGGGGAGTGAATTGAAGGAGAGCTAAGTGAAGGTTAAATGAAGGAATGAAATAAAGGAATGGGCAATGGCAGAGAGAATGAGGGAGAGAATGATGTATTGCATGAAGGAAAGAATGAAGAAGGGAATGAGGGAGAGAATGATAGAGAGCACCAGGGAGGAAATGAGGGAGAGAATGATGGATTGCATGAAGGAGAGAATGAAGGAGAGAATGAGGGAGAGAATGATGGAGAGCACGAGAGAGGTGAGAGAATGAGGGAGAGAATGAGGGAGGGGTTGAGGGAGGGATTGAGGGAGAGAATCATGTAGGGTATGAAGGAGAGCATAAAGGAGGGAATGAAGGAGGTAATGAGGGAGAGAATGATGGAGAGCATGAGCGAGGAAATGAGGGAGAGAATGATGGAGTGCATGAGCGAGAGAGTGGAGGAAATGAGGAAGGGAATGAGGGAGAGAATGAGGGATATAATGAACGAGGGAATAAGGAGACCATTAAAGAGGGAATGAGGGAGAATGAGTGAGGGAAAGAAAAGGCGAACAAATGAAGAAGGGAGTGAATGAAGGAAGAAAGGAGACGAATCGGAATGCCTTTCGATGGAGAAATGTCGTCGGTTGAGAGAGAGAGAGAGAGAGAGAGAGAGAGAGAGAGAGAGAGAGAGAGAGAGAGAGAGAGAGAATATCGAGAAATTCCCTTTTCGCCATCCCAAGGTCGGTTATGAGGAGGAACAGAAGAGCGCCAGCGATACAATTGGGAGCGGGTGGGGGGATGGGGGATGGGGGGGGGGTGGGGAAGGGGGGGGGGGGGTGGTGTCCGCCATCGATATATCCAGATTATTATTTTTTTTTTTAGAATAGGCTCCGGGACCGTGACTGCCTAGCAAAGACCATCGTATATCCGATGCAGGGCCCTTTTATCCTAATATCAATGCACATTGCGCCGAACCTTTCTGTTCATAGTCCTTTTGTTTTGTTTTTTGTTTTTCGGTTTTTTTTATTTTCTTTATTTTTTTTTTTGAGGGTGGGTGTGGGTGGGCCATATCGATATCTGTTTGTCCTATTTTTATTGCCCATCACCCTTGGAGACACATCCCTCAAAAAGGGTTTGTCACCTCCTTTTAATTTTTCCTCTTTGGTTTGGCATCAGTTTTCTCAAAAGACTTTCTCCAGGGACCTTCCCTCTCTCTCGTGAGGTGCTTTCAAAAGAGTCCTTTCTTCTTTCCCCCTTTCTCCATTCTTCTCCATAGTTACGTCACGACTTTCATTAGACAAATGAACTTCACTGTGATGCTATTTTCTCGTTCGAGCTTCATAGATTTGATCTCGATCTCAGGCATGGATGGACATGTATAGGTGGCTCTCTCGTCACACCTGACGTGGCTGTAGTTGAACAATATGCTTTCATTTCTAACAAAGGGAAAAACCTATACCTTTTGGTATAGGTTGAAAGGTAAAATACCGAAAATATAAAATATTTTTTATACATATATTTTCAAAGGCTGCTGTTGTTCAAGGGATATAAATATATAAATTGTACATGGTATATGTATACATATATACTATATATATATATATATATAATATATATATATATATATATATATATATATATATATATATATATATTTTATATATATTCAAATATGTGTTTGTACCTAAACCCACGAGAAAAATAAAATTAAGAACTAAATGAAACTTAGACTTTACGACATTGAACTACGAACCTTCAAGACAACTGATTACTTCCACACAGAAAATTACGTATGGAGTATTTTGTGACAGACGTCAAAAAGTACACATGAGTGATATTGAATATAAAATAAAAATGCTCATAGTTCAGAATGGCTTGGAGTGATTGATAAAAGAACACTGTATTACTGAACAGGGTACCATAATTTAAAATTCAGACTTTCATTTAAATATCCTGATTTCATGAAAAGGTAATTTCTTGAACGTTCTTGAAGATGTGAATATGGCTACTAGTTTTCTCTCTCTCTCTCTCTCTCTCTCTCTCTCTCTCTCTCTCTCTCTCTCTCTCTCTCTCTCTATATATATATATATATATATATATATATATATATATATATATATATATATATATATATACATATACGTATACATATATATGTATAACTGAATCACGAAAGTTTGAAACGTGATAAATGAAACTTTAAATATATATATATATATATATATATATATATATATATATATATATATATATATATATATATATTTTAAGACATCCTACTAGCATCCAA
>NC_061088.1:7574260-7626760 GCF_015104395.2 Macrobrachium nipponense | reverse complement strand
ACTGCATGGGTGAGTTAAATTACTTTAGCCAAAGAGCAGCTTGTTACCTATTTGACATTCTTGTGATAATAGTCAATCTTTAATCTGTGATTGACAAACTTGTGTGTGTATATATATATATATATATATATATATATAATATATATATATATATATATATATATATATATTATATACATATACACATAAATATATGTGGTGTTTTTACACAAAAGTGTATAAATACATAACAATTTTGAATAATGAGTCACTTTTTTATCCATGTATAAAGTTTAAGAGAGAAAAATCAAGAACTAAGATAATATGTTTTCATATCTGCTTCCAAGCTATGGACTTCAAAATCTCATACAAGAATTATAGACAAATGATACCTTGATGATATGAAGATAACTACATGTTTTCTTCATTTTACTTAAACTACTAAACAAACCTGAAATTCATAAAAAAGCTACAATTATAACCATCTGAGAAAATAACCCAGAAATAAACAAGTCTCTGTTTTTATTCAACTCGAGATAGTCCAACAAACTATTAAGGGAAATGTCGCTCGGTAATTGTTTGTTTGTTTGTATGGTGTTTTTTTACGTTGCATGGAACCAGTATGGTTATTCTGCAACGGGACCAACGGGTTTAACGTACTTCCGAACCACAGTCCGAGAGTGATTTCCTATCACCAAAATGCTAAACATCTCTCACTCCTCAGTGGAATGCCCGAGAATCGAACTCGCGGCCACCGAGGAGACAGGTCAAAACCATACCGACCACGCCACTGAGGCGCTGTTATTCTGCAACGGGACCAACGGCTTCAACGTGACTTCCGAACCACGTCGAGAGTGAACTTCTATCTCCAGAAATACTAAACATCTCTCAACCCTCAGAGGCACGCCAACACCATACCGCGTCTCTCGGTAATATTACTTTAAAGAAAAATAAACAAATGATAATCTGCCTTACACAGTACATACTCTTAAAACGCCACGATCAGCCTGCCCCTACCAGTATAAATGACTTCGGCGGGGAAAGGGCCCATAAAACCAGCACCCAGGCCTCTGTAGCGGAAGCCTCTAAGAAAGCAGGAGCTGCCTCGTGAATAAATCTTGTCAAAAATCTTTGTGGGATCCGAGGTGCTAGTGGCTGGGGAGGACTAAGGAATGGGGGTTAGGGGGGAGGTGTTCTTCCCTTGCATAGGGAAAGCGACGTCCAGCATATGTCAAGATGTTTAGGAAATATATTGGAAAAGCATCATGATGATTAGAAATTAGCAGTGTGATTACGTATGAGAGAGGAGAGAGAGAGAGAGAGAGAGAGAGAGAGAGAGAGAGAGAGAGAGAGAGAGAGAGACTCGTTTTCATCTCAGCAGTAATACTACTACGATAGTCATATGCACTGGCTTACAGTGCATACAAATGTCCATTTATGTGCTAATATACTACATACATATATATATAATATATATATATATATTATATATATATATATATATATATTATATATATATATATACATATCTATAATCAAGCGTAACCATGTCCTTTAATATCTAATTCGCTCTACCTCGGAATTAATATATTTTCATATATGCTAAACCGAAGGGGAATTTTTCTCGATAATAGACTTGCCTGGACCAGGGCGCGAACCCATGATCCTTACAAATCCAAGAACGTCAGTGAAGCTTTATCCTACTATACCACCGCGAGATATTAAAGGACATTGTAGCTCGATATATGTATATGAATCACGGAAATGTGATATGACTTACATATATATATATATAGTATATAGTATATATATATATATTATATATATATATGTGTGTGTGTGTGTGTGTGTGTGTGTGTGTGTGTGTGTGTGTGTGTGTGTGTGTGTCCATGTCCAGTCTAGACATAGATTGTCTACAACCAAAAATTAGCTTCATGTCTCCAGCGGACTGTTAAAGTATTTGCATGGTTTTCAACTCAAGTCCACTAAGGTTCAATTTGATATATTTATTTATTGCTCAATCCTATAAAACTTTAGTAAGACACGATTGTGCCTTTCTCCCCAGAAAACTATCGAAGTTTCCTTGATTTTTTTTTCATTTCTTTATTAGCATTTCTCACGTTTTACAAAGGTTTGTCAGTTATGAACAGTTCACTGTTTAATTATTTATTATTATTATATTATTATTATTATTATTATTATTATTATTATTATTATTATTATTATTATTATTATTCTATACAAAAGATGAAACCTATTCATATGGAACAGGCCCACCAAAGGGGCCACTGATTGAAATTCAAGCTTCCAAAGAATATTACGGTGTTCATTAGGAAGAAGTAAGACAAGGGAACGGAAAAATGCAGAAAGAAAGACCCCACACTTATTTAGAAAAAAATTATTCAATAAAAAAATCGATAAAATTGCATTAAAATGCAAGGAGAATATTATAAAGGTAGTTGTGTAAACCACTGATATTATTATTATTATTATTATCTTTTTTTTGGGGGGGGGGGGGGAGGGGGGGGGTGAGTCTATCTCAGACCTCCAATTCGACTGGATGTATTTATAGTGTGGGGTTCCGTGTTCCATCCTGCCTTCCTTTAGGAGGCAGGATGTGCGCCGTTTCTAGGATCACACTCTTCTGCATGAGTCCTGGAGCTACTTCAGCCTCTAGTTTTTCCAGATTCCTTTTCAGGGATCTTGGGATCATGCCTAGTGCTCCTATGATTATGGGTACAATTTCCACTGGCATATCCCATATCCCTTCTTATTTCTATTTTTCAGGTCTTGATACTTATGCCATCTTTTTCCTTTCTTCCTCTTCAACTCTGGTGTCGCATAGTACTGCGACATCAATGAGTGATACTTTCTTCTTGGTTTTATCTATTATTATTATTATTATTATTATTATTATTATTATTATTATTATTATTATCATTCAATTAAACAAAAGATAAAATTGCATTAAAATGCATGAAGAATATTATAAAGGTAATTATGTAACCACTGATATTATTATTAATATTATTATTATTATTATTATTTTTTTTTTTTTTTTTTTTTTTTTTTTTTCTCTACTCACAGTCCTCCAATTCGACTGGATGGTATTTATAGTGTGGGGTTCCGGGTGCACCCTGCCTCCTTAGGAGTCCATCACTCTTCTCACTATGTGTGTCGTTTCTAGGATCACACTCTTCTGCATGAGTCCTGGAGCTACTTCAGCCTCTAGTTTTTCTAGATTCCTTTTCAGGGATCTTGGGATCGTGCCTAGTGCTCCTATGATTATGGCTACGATTTCCACTGGAAAAACACCCCCCCATAATTCCCAAGATCCTTCTTATTTTCCTATTTTCAGATCTTGATACCTTATCCATTTTTTCCTCGCCAGTCTCTTCAACTCTGGTGTCCATGGCTATTGCGACATCAATGAGTGATACTTTCTTCTTGATTTTGTCAATCAACGTCACGTCTGGTCTGTTTGCACGTATCACCCATATCCGTTCTGATACCATAGTCCCAGAGGATCTTCGCCTGATCGTTTTCTATCACTCCTTCAGGTTGGTGCTCGTACCACTTATTACTGCAAGGTAGCTGATGTTTCTTGCACAGGCTCCAGTGGAGGGCTTTTGCCACTGAATCATGCCTCTTTTTGTACTGGTTCTGTGCAAGTGCCGGGCATTCACTTGCTATGTGGTTTATGGTTTCACTTTTCGTATTGCACTTCCTACATATGGGAGAGATGTTATTTCCGTCTATCGTACTTTGAACATATCTGGTTCTTAGGGCCTGATCTTGTGCCGCTGTTATCATTCCTTCAGCCTTTCCTTCTTTAGCTCTCCCCTCTGTAGCCATTGTCATGTGTCATCGCTGGCTAGTTCTTTAGTCTGTCTCATGTATTGTCCGTGCATTGGTTTGTTGTGCCAGTCCTCTGTTCTTTCTGTCTTTCTCCTGTCTCTGTATATTTATTATTATTATTATTATTATTATTATTATTATTATTATTATTATTATTATTATTATTATAAGCACATCACAGGAAGCCAGCCTGAAACTTTAATGATTCTTCCGTGTTTACCAAAGGTGAATTTACCCGAGACAGTTGTGATATCTCACTTCAGGTTGTGCCCAGTTCATCGTGAATAATTAAGGATGACAACACCGTGCGCGTGCTTATGTGCGTATGCACATACTCACCAACCACGCACACACACACACATACTCATACATCTTTGCTCTCTGCAGTCATATTCATTTACCGAGTCATCTTACTTTGGCAATCCTTTTGACATTAAGTCTTTACAAATTAATTTGACAATTTATTAATTTACCTTTCATATATTTCATATATTTAATATTTTTGAAAATAAAATGTGCACAGATAAATTTAAATAATATATTCTGAAAAATAATTGACATGTCACTGATATTTTTTAATACTGAACATGACAATAGAATGTAGAAACTTTAAATTTCAAGCGGAAAAAATAGTTAATTTTATATTAATCGTTAACACTGGTAATTCCGCAATGATGTATATAAAGATATTTCATTCAGAGATTTGTTCTTCAACAATTGAAAACAATTTTATGTTTTTTCGCAGGCTATAAATATAACAGGTGTGCAACAGATTCATAATAAAGGGGGCAAGTAAGACGAATTTCGGAAATCAGGTATTTTGTATTCCTACTCACCTTGCAAATATATTCAAAGTGTCATTCACTGAAAAGAAAGTATTTATGAATATGATCTGATATATTGGAATACAAATATATATATATATATATATATATATATATATATATATATATATATATATATATATATATATATATATATATATATATAAATGGACTTAAGACACGCATCACCCAATTAAAATAGAACTTCTTCGAGAAATCCATAGGTTTTGTGGCACTCCAAAAGAGTAACGGGAAGACTCCAAAAGTATGGAATCTTGAACAATAGAGGGAGAAGGATTCCCCAGACCTAGGAGAAAAATGACTTCATCAGACGTTTTAGGAGGACTATAAAAGGACGGGAAAAAGGAAGATAAAACTACAAAGAAGGGAAGACTATCAAAATAAAGGTAAGAGTAGAAAATAATGGTAAAACCGTAAGGGTATGGAAAAAAAGCAATAGATAAAAAAAGATGCTAAGAAGATAAGAAAATAATTAAAAAACTACGAAAGAAAATTAGGATTCCAAAAAAGAGAAAAAGAACTCGTTCCTAAAACTTGAAAGAAATGGGGAAAAAAGCAATTAATATGGAAAAATTACCCTAAAAGACGGCAAAAATGACGAAAAAAGAACAGAAAATATATAAAAAAAACTTTCTAAAGGAGGGGAAATCCCTGTCAACGAAGGGGTGACTCATCAAGAGAAGGAAAAAAATAGAGAAATGGTCAATTATGGAGAAATGTTTATTTTGATGACCCATTATGAAGAGAGAGAGAGAGAGAGAGAGAGAGAGAGAGAGAGAGAGAGAGAGAGTATTCTAGTAACGATGTAAGAAATAAAAAGTGGGAGAAAGAGCAAAGAGAAATCCAGTATTAAGGGATGAGAGAGAGAGAGAGAGAGAGAGAGAGCTAATATGTATAGTGAGAGAAAGTATTCTAGTAACGATGGGACAAAGAGAAATCCAGTATTAAGGGATGAGAGAGAGAGAGAGAGAGAGAGAGAGAGAGAGAGAGAGAGAGAGAGAGAGAGAGAGATTTTATCGTAAGGTGACCTCTGGATCTGAAAAGATTATGTATATACAGACCTTGAATCCATAAATCTCCAATGAATTCAAGCAGACAAGATAAACACACGAAGAACTAAGAACTCAATTAATTCCTCCTTGAATCATAAACAACATATTTGAGTGTCTGCTGAACTAATAAACAAAAGCGATTATAACACGAGTAAACATCTCTTACTAATTTCGCAAAGAAAATTATACCTCAATATATGCGTAAGATGTTCAAATTTCTAAAAAAAAAAAAAAAAAAAAAAAAAAAAGTTTAATATTTTATAACCTGAATCTCAAAATCACTACTACCCACCAGTGCATTTTATCCCAGCGATCATCCTCCCTCCAATAAACGAAGAAATAAAGCGATGAAAACCGATAAAAAAGCAAAAACACAGAGCTACGTGGAGTCTGAAAACGAACACTGCAAGGGTGGAAGGGAAGGGGGGGTTGGGGGGAGGTGAGCATTATAGCCTCCTCTTCCCCCTCCCCCTCCCTCCCCAGCCTGAGGAAAGGAAAATTGGCAAACTATTACAACCGGGAGGAAGACGGTATCGGAAAAAATATCATATCGCTCAAGTATGCGTCTCGGCGAAAGACGATCTCTCTCTCTCTCTCTCTCTCTCTCTCTCTCTCTCTCTCTCTCTGCAGTTACGAGATGTAGGGTTTATTTTTCCAGGTTTGGAAGTCTTCCTCAAGTGAGGAGGAGAAGATCGTGTATGTAGATTGTTTGACACTCATCGTCTCTCTCTCTCTCTCTCTCTCTCTCTCTCTCTCTCTCTCTCTCTATTATTTTGACGTTTTGACGTGCATCTTTTTGCGTGTTAATAAATAACAAATATTAAAATCTAAAATGACCGAGAAATACCCCTAACTATATTATAATTAAAACGTCTTATAAGGCAACTGACATTTCCTATTACATTTCATAGATGAATTGACGTATGTTAATTATTTCGAAAAATTCTATTCAGGATTTGTTTCCAAGGCTTTGCATTCGAAGTTGGCTGAGGTCAGGGCTTTCAAAAATAATTTTTTATTACTGTCATGTTATTTATGATATGATATCTTCGTCCAAAGGTTATCTTCAAAAGTAAGTTGAATTCAGTAAAATCATTAATCCTTAGCGTCAGTTTAAATACTCACGTCAACTCATAAATCTCATAAAAATAAGTTTATAATCCAAAGCACATTTAAACTGGATCCCTTTTTTGGTTTAAATTAGTAACACGTCCAAAACGACTGTTATTCACTGCACATTGAACCTATAACATTCCGTTATTCACTGCCCATTGAACCTATAATATTCCGTTATTCACTGCCCATTGAACCTATAACATTCCGTTATTCACTGTCCATTGAACCTATAATATTCCATAACAACCGGCACGAGTGCTTAAAGGGAATACCTTGACTTCACTGATATTTTTGATTGATATAACTGAACGTAGATTTACAGCATTCTTTTGAAAATGAGACCGAGCATGAATTTCAGCGATATAGCTTCTTCAAGTGTGATAAGTTACGCTCGCTTAAAATAAACGTCATAAAGCCAATGGAAAAAAATGTCGAGGTACACAGCGTCATATAAAATTCAGTATCTGGGCAGGTGCGGACGACCCTGAATTTCACCTAAGGGAGGCAAAAAGAGTGTGTGTGTGTGTGTGTGTTTATGTGAAATAATTCAAGCAAGAACCGCTACATAAAACTCAGTAATAGAGCAGTTGGCGTGAACTAAATTTCACCTAAGAGAGGAAAAATCATGTGTTTGCGTGTCTGTGTCTGTTTGGGTTTGTGCTTATGTTTGGGTCTGTGTGTGTGTGTGTGTGTCCTCCTCCTCCTCCTCCTCCTCCTCCACCTTCCTCACTCCCAACCAGCACGTGACATCCTCTGACTCTGGCAGAAGGTCGAGAATGTTCTCGAGGAAGCCTCAAGCACCGGTGCCACATCTCCTGACGGGTGGTAGGCAAAGCTTTCGGCTTTGAGGCTCTGCCCCCCGCCCCCTCCGTACCCCACCCAACCCCTCCCCACCCCCCCCCCACCCCCTACCCTTACCCCCACCCTTCTCGAGCAAATGCATTAACAATAATATTACGTCTGGTCGTGTTTGTCTTCCGCGCGGATAAATATCGCCGGAGAGACGTTCAAGAGCCTCCGCTGCGGATGTGATATTTGTGTTCACACAATTCTCGGGAATTCCTACCGGGACGCATATTGAGACGCGTGGTGCTCTTGTGTGTGTGTGCGTGTGTGTGTGTGTGCGAGTGGGTATGCTGCTCGTTTTGGTAGGAGTCGCTGTTTTAACATCTGTAAACAGGTGTGCTTTCTTAGATTTTGCGTGCATGTGAAGGCATATTTCATATATATGTAATTATATGCATGTGTGTAAATATATAAATTTATGCAAATATATGTAAGTGTTAATATAAGAATTATGCAAATATATGTGTTAATATAAGGTTAATATCTGTAAACAGGTGTGCTTTCTTAGATTTTGCGTCATTTGAAGGATTATTTCATATATGTGTAATATGGTAATTATATGTATGTGTGTAAATATATAAATTTATGCAAATATATGTAAGTATTAATATAAGAATGTATGCAAATATGTGTGTTAATTAAAGCATGTATGTAAATAAATGTATGAATGTATATACAAATATGTAAGCATAAAAACAAATATACTTTGTACAGTTGTATATATATATAATTATATATATATATATCTTAATATATATATATATATATTTTATATATATATATATATATATATATCTATATATATATATATATATATATATATATATATATATAAAGGTTTTTGCCTTCGTGGCAAAGACCTTTATTTATTAACATAGCAATCACCGTTCTATATACTTCTGGTGATAGTATTCAATATATTCTATATATATATATATAATTATATATAATAATAATATAATATATTAATATATATATATATCTTGTATATATATATAATATAATTTATATATTATATAATCTGTATATTATATATATTATTATATTATTATATATATATACTATATATTAATATATATATCTTATGTATATATATATATATATTGCCGCTACGAACAAGTAAATCTCTAAAACAATGTAATTCACAGTGACATTGCTATACATTCCACCTCAAGATAACAACATAACGTAGTTGAACCTCAAATAGTCATCAAATATACCTGTATACATAAAATATGCATAATGTCTATTAATCATACACAGTGTCCCTTTCAATGGGTTTCAAGTAGATTGAGTTAGCTTCCAGATTCCTGGAAAGCTTTCTGAAATAGAATCTAGTCCCCTATGAAAAAAAAAAAAGAAGGACAATCCGGCTTGGTTTCCAGCTTTCACAGCCTTATAATTAAACAGGTAGATAATTCACTGCTCTGGTCAAAAGTGCCATGATTGGTTTATAACGAAGCTTACCAGTCACCAGCCCCTCTCAGGATTCGAATCCCGGTTGCATATACGAGAGACCCAAGTAATGTTAGATTTTTATTGATAGTTCTCAAGAAAAACGTACGATTTAATTTTTTCATTGGTTCGCGAACCCAAATCTATCCTGGTATATCAAGGGATGTAGCACATTACTGACAATCTCATCTCTTCTCCTCTCAGGTCTCTCATTCTCTCTCGTCTCTCTGTAGGTTAGGGTTTGTTGGTCTATAATCTGAGTGATTAATTGGATAGCTTTGTTCGTAACTGAATCCACTGTTTGCCTATTTTCAATCTCTCTCTCTCTCTCTCTCTCCGTAGGCCGCTTTCTTTTGAGGTTCATACTCTGAGAGATTAATTTAATTTGAAAGACAGGTTGTGTTCTCCCAGTGAGCCCAGCTATTCGTGTCGATGGTTCCAATCTCGTCTCTCTCTCGTCCGTCCATCATTCCCTCGCTTAGGCGGCGCAGGCGACCCCCCAACTGTAAGTCTTAGGGTCTCGCTTCTCTCGATCATCTTCTCTCTCTCTCAGGTCCTTCTCTCGCGTTGGCGAGCTTCTGTTGAATATTAATAATGAAAGGTATTTGCTTCATAGACAATTTTTGATGCAAGAATAAATGTTCTACCTGGGCTGGGCGCAGCTAGCTACTCTCTCTCTCTCATCTTCTCTCTCATCCCTAACTTCTCATCTCCTCTCTATCTCCTGGTCTCTCTCACTCTCTCTCTGATCCCCGTCCACTCTCTCATCTCTCTTCTCGTCTCTGGATGGTTCAGGTTTTGGATGGTTTCTACCATCTGACTGATTAATCGGATAGTTTTGTTCGTAATCGAATCCACTGTTTGCCTATTTTCAATCTTTCTCTCTCTCGCTCTCTCTCTCTCTCCTCTCTCTCTCTCTCTCAGCGTTGCGAGCTTCTGTGAATATTATATGGAAGGCATTTTTTCTTCATGACAATTTTGACTCATAAATGTTCTACACTGGACGCAGCTCTCTCTCTCTCTCTCTCTCTCTCTCTCTCTCTCTCTCAGTTCTTCGACTACTCAAGTCGCATGTTTACTCTCTTAATCGCGCAATTTTCCACCACGTCGCGTTAGAACTCGACTCCGGGCCTCATCTCCCTAAGTACACACCGTAGACTTTGCTAGCCTAGGAAACCGCTTTCCCTGGCTCTGGTAGATATTCCTACCCCTCCCCCTCCCCCCCCCCCCCCCCCCCCCCCCCCCCCCCCCCCCCCCCCCCCCCCCCACCCCCCCCCCCCCCCCCGCCCACCCTCCCTCGACCATCTTTCCTTTCCTTCCCTTGATGCTGTGGAGAACGTCTCAATTCGCCGAGTTCTTTTGCGGTTTGGAGGAGAGAGAGAGAGAGAGAGAGAGAGAGAGAGAGAGAGAGAGAGAGAGAGAGAGAGTGTGTGTGTAAAGATACACTTCGGTTTTATAAACAATTTACATTTGGACATCTCACAGTATGTTTAATCTGGTAAAAATAAAAAATAAAAATATTATAGGGATAATAAGCCCTTTTGCATGAACTTCAAACACTTAATATTACTTTTTAACTGCAAGAATGTGCTTATTCAGTCACAGAGCCAATCAATAACTAAAAATTCTATTTTTCCTTAAAAAGACATGACGCTCCCTGCCTTCATATCTTATTCAGGCAAGACTTAACACCCATTAAAAATCAAACATTAAAATGCAATATTAAATAGCTGTTTAAGGAATCCAACCTCCATTTCTTTAAAACTTACGAATCTCTCTTCATATCTTCGCATGTGCAACTGCTACTATAACCTCTCTAGAATAATTAAGTGTTTCTCAACCAAGGGGAATTGTGACCACAGATTGGCAGGCTCAAACTGACTCTACAACCACACAAAACTCAGTGCGCATCGGTCCGCACCACCGATTTTTAGTCTTATATGCACATTATTTGGAATGCTCCTTTTGAGGAAGGCAATTTTGGAAATGGGGGAAGGGGGGAATGACATTCTGACATATGGTGAAAGGGTGCAGGGGACAAAATAGATTGAGAACCAATGATTATAAAAGTGTTGCATGAGAATGAGATTCACTGCTTTCTAAACATTAACCCCTGCCGTAGTATTGAGGATTTACAAGTGACTAAACCAACTCACCAGATGATGCACGAATATGTTTTATGAGGAGAAATATGATATTCAGTTTTATAAGGTATGATATGAAGTTACCAGTCATGTACTGAATCATATAGAAGCAAATCTCTAGTACTGAAATACAGAAAAAATTACGATAATGACAGCAAAAATTATATATATTTTTAAAGTGTCCCTTCGCCAAAATTGCAATAATACAAAAATAAATCTTCACTAGATTTAAGTTATGTATCACAAAATAATCTATTAATCTCGCAAAATAATAATCTAAAATAAAAAACAAAAAATAATAATCTAAATCTGAAAACAGAGGAAGAAATATAAACGAAAAAAGTGACGACAGATAAAATGATAAAAACAATTATTTAAATTCATCGCTACAGAAAGAATTAAAAATAAATATAACTGCATACTTTTCCTTATAAAAGAACAGCTGTTTTAGTCTGGCAAAATAAATTTAGAATTAAAAAAAGACAAGAAATATATATAAGAAAAGAATAAAAATACCAGAACATGATACAGTAAACACTTCAAGTTCTTCATCAATTCAGTTAAATCAAATAAAAAACAAAAATATTGCAAAATGCAAGATTCCCTTCGTGCAATATGAAATCGGTCCGTCTTATGCGGAGAAGAAGAAGAAAAAATACTGAACCGTCCGTCACAAAGGGATGGGCCTGCTTTAATTACGGCCTAATTAAGATTTGAAAGATTAAGCCTAATTAACCAGACTTAGTCTTACCAGCCTGGCTCCAGAAGAGAGCGAAGTGTGAAAACATATTTTACCATATTATGAAAAGATGAACTCGCTCATGAAATACGAAGGCAGGGAATGCATGCGGTGCTTTTTTTTTTTAAACTTCTCTCTCTCTCTCTCTCTCTCTCTCTCTCTCTCTCTCTCTCTCTCTCTCTGATAAAAATAAAATATGGGTCATGGCTGGTTTTAAAATTATGGTGACAGTGACAAACTGTTCGTGAAATTTGTACCAGTGCAAAATTATTTGAAGGGCTAATGGAACAGATGTATGTATGGTGTGTGTGTATGTTTGTATGTATGTATGTATTATGCATACATGTATAATATATATATTACAGGTATATAAATATTATTATACACCCAACACACACACATATATATATATATATTATAAAGTATGATATATGTGTGTATATATGCAATATATATTTATATATATATATATATAATATATATATATATTAATATATATTATATTATATATCAATTTCACAGCCGAGAAAGGGCAATCGTATACAAAATAAATCTTACAGCTGTCAGAGCGAGAGCTTTTTTATGGGATAACATAGGCCGGCCCGCATTTTGCATTTTCCATGCCTATTTATTTTGTATATATATATATATATATATATATATATATATATATATATATATATAGAGAGAGAGATGAGAGAGAGAGATGATTGAGAGAGAGGAGAGAGAGAGAGAGAGAATCAAACTGAATATATAAATTACTTAAAACTTAAGCGAATAAATTCACTAAAATATAAATGCGCTAAAGAAAAAATAATTCCGCTAAATGAATATTTATTCTAATCAATAAAATAACTTTTTAAAAAATCCAAATACACACATATACATATATATTTTATATCTTTATTAATAAAACAATAAAAAGTATACTAATAACCACACGAAATAAGAGCATCCCCCCAAAAAACTATTTCAAATTAAAAATTAATATTTGAGAGCCAATTATGAACGTCATTTTAAGAGATAAGATAATCTAAAGATAAATTAATAACTGGTCGATTTCACGACCAGACGGTAACCTTCGGTGCTGTGATAAAATTATAATAAAATTTGCTCTTACGTAACATTTCAAAAACTCAAGAGGAAATGGTTAGAGAGGTTAGACAAAAAAAAATCGGCTTCAAGAAATGACAATTATCTTAGTTTCATCGGCGCAATCGAGTTTTCTGTAGAGCGTATAATCAAGTCCCCTAAATAGATCTTTCCTTCGGTGTTCTCGGTATAATACTGCTGTAGGAGCCGCGGCCCAAGATGGTCGGTAGTGGCCTGGCTTATATCGTTCCCAGACGCACAATAATGGCCAATTTTAACCTTAAATAAAGTAAAAGCTATTAAGGCTAGTGGGCTGCAATTTGGTATGTTTCATGATTGGAGGGTGGATGACCACCGTACCAATTTCCAGTTCTCCAGCCTCAAAAGTTTTTAAGACCTGGGTGCAGACAGAAAAAATATTGCATGCGATCAAAAGGATGGGCAGTCTCATTTATTACAATACGAGCAAAGATATCGAAGCACAAACTGACACTTAAGATATTGCTATTTAAATAAAAGGGCAAAATGAATGAGTATCAGATACTAATATAATATGAATTATACACAATTATTATATAAATACATGTATTATATATATATATATATATATATATATATATATATATTTGTGTATACATGGAAATTAAAATCACATAAAAAATGAATTTGGTATTAGATAAAATCACATACACATAAAAGAAGGGAATTGCAAAAAATCCATAATAAATAGGTGTATTTGATGTTTATTTAATGCCTAATTCATTTTTATGTGATTTAAATTCCATGTATATATATATATATATATATATATATATATGTATATATATATATGTATTTTTTAAACTTTAATCAATGGGAGCAACGTATTTATATATGATATTCTACAATAAAATTGAGAGAGAGAGAGAGAGAGAGAGAGTAGAGAGAGAGAGAGAGAGAGAGAGAGCCAGAGAGTCAAATTCTCAAATTCAGTCCAAACAATAACGAACCGGGAGATAAAATAACAACATAAAACATAATAACAAAAAATAACAAGAAAAACGTTTGTAACGGATTCCCCGAATTCCTAACCACCCCCCCAAACCCCCACCCTACCCCCCCCAAAAAAAAAAAAAAAAAAAAACTATCAAATAAAAACGAATGAAATGGCTATTGCGTAGCGCGGTGGCAACAAACGATGGTCTCCTATCAACTGGTAACTGAGCGTAGCAATTAAGAAATTCCTTAATGAAATTCCTAAAAGGGAATCTGATGTCTCGGGTTGAATTCCGGAATTTAACCACCACCGCGGGAACACGGCAGCAGTAGTCCAGGACCCGAGCGGTGCCGGCTTCAAGCAATTCCTAAATCGATCAATTATTAAGAAACAAAAATTAGCTAATGGGTTTCTGTATCGAAATGTATGGGTAATTCAGGATTCTTCGTACAGAATGTCTGTCTTGTAACTAACCAGATTGCATAAGAGAAGTATAATTGTGAACTTCCTTAAACAAAATGTTTGATTAACTTTCTATTCAAAAAATGCATATGATTGGAGAGAGAGAGAGAGAGAGAGAGAGAGCAAAATACTTATGAATGTCTTTAAAAAAATGTTTGATCTACTTTCAATAATAAAGATGCACATGACTGGAGAGAGAGAGAGAGAGAGAGAGAGAGAGAGAGAGAGATAACAAACCAATAGCGACACTCAGAGTTGACCTTTTACTTCCGGTTCCAAAAGTTGAAAAATGTAAAACCGCCATCATGAACAACTGAATATTCCAGCCTTCGGTTGCCAATGCGTCTATACATTATTCAACGCCAGCCTCTAAGTCATTCATTTTTTAAAAGCATCGTTAACAAAATGCCTAAATGAAAGTTTCTATAAAAAGGAAATACTTTCATAATTATTGAGACTATTCACTTTCTCAAATTGACGAATTGGCTCTGAAAATGAACAGGATTTACTCTAATTCCTGATCGAGAAACATTTTAATATAAACTCTACAATTTCAGAAAATTAAATGAAAATCTAAAAATAATTTCCGTCTGACTAACCTTAAGTGTTGAAAGACGACACTATACCACAAACACAGCCAAATACACCGTTATATATGTAATTTTATATGTTTAATTTCAGACATTCAAACAAAGGTGCACCAAATTTATGTTTATTCATCTATTTATCAATACATTTTTCTCTTCTTTAATAAGCGGGATCTATTCTTTGTGTATTTCCCTTTACTTCTTCTTACTTCTTCCTAATGAAGACCATATTCTTTGGAAGCCTGAATTTCAAATTTAATTCATTCTCATTTATCTGTTGTTTCATAAACAGAAAGTGAATGTTGAGACTTTTTTTTAGCTCTCTTTATATTTTAACAAATGAAAACAACCATATGTAATTGATATATATAATTATAATATATATATATATATATATATATATATATATATATATATATATATATATATCTATAATATAAATATATATATATATATATATATATCTATATATATATATATATGTGTGTGTGTGTGTGTGTGTGTGTATGTATGTACATACATATATATGTATAGACACACGTCAAAATGGCAAACGAATATAATCACAAAATACCGAATAAAATCACATCACATAAAACAAGCCAACAAAACAAGAATAAATCTAAATATGAGCAAATAATTATAAACACGAGTAACAACAATTGTAAAATCGATTTCCTCTCACACCCGGCGCTCGGCGACGCCAGAACAGGCGAGAGACAGAGCAACCGTAAACAATATGATTAATGAAAACCTTCTATTATCGTCTTTTGTTTGTGCACATTCCGGGTGTCAATCGATACCTCTATTTCTGTAAACTTCGCATTGAATCCGAAGCGATACGCTGCTCTTCTTGTTCTGAATGAATGAATGAATGAATGAATGAATGACAATCTCTTTGATTCATTCATTGCCATGTATTTTTCTTTTTTTCGGTGAAGTTATTTGTGGTGATCAGACAATTACTGAATAGTACGTAACAGGATATATGAAGAGAAAAATAAATTGAAAGTGTCTGCTCTGAGAGAGAGAGAGAGAGAGAGAGAGAGAGAGAGAGAGAGAGAGAGAGAGAGAGAGAGAGAGAGAGGGAATACTACCGAACAGGATTTGTGATAAACAGTAAATGTTGAGAGAGAAAAAAAAATACTCTCAAAAACATGTGAAAAAAGATATATGTTGACGGAGAGAGAGAGAGAGAAGATGAGAGAGGTGAGAGGCGAAGTGTAGAGAGAGAGATGGGAGAGCGAGGATGAGAAAGACGGGGATTGAGAAGAGAGGAGAGAGAGAGATCGGAGGAGAAAGTGAGAGTGAGGGGAGAGAGAGAGAGAGAGAGAAATACTATCAAACAGGATATATGAAACAAGGAGTATGTTCATAATAAGAGAGAGAGAGAGAGAGAGAGAGAGAGAGAGAGAGAGAGAGAGAGAGAGTACTACCAAATATATGCGAAAAAAGTATTTATTGATGGTAAAAGCGAAGATATGAGAGAGAGAGAGAGAGAGAGAGAGAGAGAGAGAGAGAGAGAGAATACTACCGAAAAGGATTTGTGATAAACAGTGTATGCTGAGAGAAAAAAAACTCAAAAACATATGAAAAAACATATATGTTGAGAGAGAGAGAGAGAGAGAGAGAGAGAGAGAGAGAGAGAGAGAGAGAGAGAGACTATCAAACAGGATATGTGAAACAAGGAATATGTTGATAATAAAAGAGAGAGAGAGAGAGAGATGAGAGAGAGAGAGAGAGAGAGAGAGAGAGAATACTACCAAACATTATATGCAAAAAAGTATTTATTGATAGTACAAGCGAAGATATGAGAGAGAGAGAGAGAGAGAGAGAGAGAGAGAGAGAGAGAGAGAGAGAGAGAGAGAATTTTCACTCCATCGATACCGAGGGATAAAAGGTAGCTCTTTAGATAAGGGTTAACGTATGCCACCCTGGGCTGAATGCTTTGTAAACATCTGTTTTGATTTACATTTTCGTTAATTCAATCAATTTTAACTACTTTTTACCCGTATATAAATGTAGTTTCCAGATCGTGCACGCACGCGCATACATATAGACACACGCAACAACGAATACACGTATAAAAAAAAAAAACAAAAAAAAAAATCAAGATATAACCACAACCTGGTATTAAAAAAACAAGATCTACCCACAACCTGATATTTAAAAATAACAAGATATACCCACAACCTGGTATTAAAAAACAAGATATACCCACAACCTGGTATTAGAAAAAGCAAGATATAACCACAACCTGGTATTTAAAAAAAAACAAGATATACCCACAACCTGGTATTAAAAAAAAAACAAGATATACCCGCAACCTGGTATTTAAAAAAAAAAAAAAAAAGAATTATTACCAACAACCTGGTATAAAAAAAAATATATAACCCAAAAACTGGATTTGGCCAAAAAAAAAAAAAACAAAGAAAAAAAAAAGTATACCAACAACCTGGTTTTACAAGATATATACCAACCCTGGTACAAGATACACCCACAACCTGGTATTAAAAAATAGATATACCCACAACCTGGTATTTAAAAAAAACAAGATATACCCACAACCTGGTATTAAAAAAAGATGTACCCACAACTTGGTATTAAAAAAAAAGCTATATCAACAACCTGGTATTAAAAAAACAAGATATACCCACAACCTGGTATTTAAAAAAACAAGATATACCCACAACCTGGTATTAAAAAAAGATATACCCACAACCTTGGTATTAAAAAAAGATATACCCACAACTTGGTATTAAAAAAATGATATACCTACAACCTGGTATTGAAAAAAAACAAGATATACCCACAACCTGATATTAAAAAAAGATACACCCACAACTTGGTATTAAAAAAACAAGATATACCCACAACCTGGTATTAAAAAAACAAGATATACCCACAACCTGGTATTTAAAAAAACAAGATCTACCCACAACCTGGTATTAAAAAAACAAGATATACCCACACCCTGGTATTTAAAAAAAAACAAGATATACCGACAACCTGGTATTGAAGAAAAAGGTATACCAACAACCTGGTATAAAAAAATAAAATAAAAACAAGATATACCCACAACCTGGCCGTCCCTTCCAAAGCCATATTAAACACGCCTTTTTAGCAGCGACAAAGGAATAACTTTCCCATGGCTAGTCCCCATCAGAAGCGGTGGCTTCTATCGACAGCAGAAAAACGCGACCGGCAGTAACAGCAGGGCCCCACAAATGGGATTCGGGTAATGCACTCTCGTAAATGATAACACTTCAAGGCAAAGATAATGGAGGGATATTTGCAATTATGCAGGGAGTCTCCTGAGAGAGAGAGAGAGAGAGAGAGAGAGAGAGAGAGATAAAAGTCTTGCAGTGTACTAAATTAAGGATTGTTATTGTATACGTAGTTGCGTGTATATATAACTGGTGATATATATAGCATATATATATTATATATATAATATATATATATTTTTTTTATGTGGGGTGTGTATAATATATAGATATTATAATATAATATATATATATATATACTATATAATATATATAGATAACAAACACACACACACACACACAGAGAGAGAGAGAGAGAGGAGAGATAGAAGGGATCGCGGAGGAGAGACGAATGAGAGAGGATCCGGGAGAGAGGTAGAGAGAGAGCTAAAACCTCTTGCAGAAGGTAAACTAGCGGTATCATGGAGAAAATACAGAGAAGAGCCTATAATATATATATATATATATATATATATATAAATATATATATATATATATATATATATATATATATATATATGCGTGTGTGTGTGTCGATTACAGCAAGTAATTTAAATGAAAAGGTAAGAGAAAAAAAGTTATGGATACTGGATTTAGACAAAATAATACAGAATTATTGATAATTAATCAACAATATCGCCAAACCTAATCATCATGTTATTACTGGCAGCGTCACTACTTCTGAGAGGATATTAATAACATAATTATAAATGGTATATCTGAAGAACATAAGTGGGGCATTATGGCAAAAGTGGCGTCGAGAAATTATTTCTTAGCACAATAATAATAATAATAATAATAATAATAATAATAATAATAATAACCAATAACCAAACCACAATCAATTCTCAACTGAAAAGAAAGGTTCCTTCCTCTCTCTCTCTCTCTCTCTCTCTCTCTCTCTCTCTCTCTCTCTCTCTCTCTCTATCTCTATATATATACTTATATATATAATATTATATATATATATTATATATATATATATATACATTGAAGAAAGAATGGGCCAAATAGGTGTTCTCCTCTCTCTCTCTCTCTCTCTCTCTCTCTCTCTTCTCTCTTCTTATATATATATATATATAATACTTATATATGGGTATCCTAAATAGGTGTCTCTCCTCTCTCTACTCTCTCATGAAGACAGAATGGGCAAATAGGTTCTCTCTCTCTCTCTCTCTCTCTCTATCTCTCTCTCTCTCTCTCTCTCTATATATATAATATATTATATATATATATATACAATCTCAAAAATCTTCTTCTCTCGCTCTCTCTCTCTCTCTCTCTCTCCTCTCTCTCTCTCTCTCTCTCTCTCTCTCCGAGCTGATAGCTGATGATGATAATGACTGATCGATTAATTTGGATTCACCTTGCGTCGCATGTTCGCTAATGAGGAAGTCCATTACCAACGTGTATGATGAATAACCGGCGCTTACTTTATCTTCCTTCAATCACTCCAATCATTGATTATTATTCACTTTTTATTCACTTTCCATGAACAGGTAAGTTGTGTTGGTCAATTATGTTGTCCTGAGTAAGTTTCCTGGTGAGTCAATTTTGTTTTCGTGAATCAATTGGAGTTTCGTGAGTCTATTTTTGTTTTCGCGAGTTTCTTGATGAGTCAATTTTGTTGTCGCGAAGCAATTCCATTTTCGAAATTTTCTTGATGAGTCAATTTTGTTGTCACGAGTTAATTTTCGTCCCATGAGTCAATTTTGATCTCTCATGAGTAACTTACTTGTTACGTACATTTTTATTTTCATTTGTTAATTTTGGTTCCATGAATAAATTTAGTTTTCCTGAGTATGTTTCTTGATGGCTCAATTCTGTTTGCACGAGTCAATTGTGGTTCCGTGAATCAATTTTGTTTCCGTGAGTCAATTCTAGTTTCACGAGTAAATCTTATTTTCGTGAATATACTGCGTTTTCACGAATAATTTTATTTTTCATAAGTCATAGTTCCTTTCGTGAGCTAATTTTGTGTCCATGATTAAATTTTGTTTCATGTAATAATTTTGCTTTCGTATGTATATTTGTTTTCACGAAAATCTTTACTTGATTAAATATCACATTCTTCTGGTAACAAAAAACGAAATGAAACTCTATATCCCAAGCCATTTGAAACTGTGAATTTTCTGAGTCAAACGAAACTCAACCATTAGGAAAAGGCTATTTTTATCAGTTTCCTGCATGGGTAGAAATTCAGTGTCTATCATAGGATTATATGCCATCACGATACAGAATATGCATTTTGAAAGCTATCGAGTAAGGGGCATATGTTCAATATAACAATTTATAGTGGCAAATATCCGTTAATCTATATACATATACACACGCAAAGACATTCACGTACGGATTATGCATAAATATTTGTATTGTGTATATATATAAGATTATATAATCATAATACTCTATATAATGCATCTAGTTATAGATTATATATTAAAAAACATAGTATGTATATATATATATATATATATATATATATATATATATATATATATATATATAGAGGAGAGAGAGAGAGATGAGAGATTGAGAGCGAGAGAGAGAGAGAGAGAGGTTCATATTTGCATATCCACATCGTTTGCTACTCCATAATTATGAACCTGACATAAAAATACATCGAACTACATTCCTTTTCTTTCATCTTCCTCAATACATCTGGTGTTTCTTTCGATCCACTTCAAAACTCCTTTCCATCTTAATCGAGTCAATCCTTTCTTTTTTTTTCTGGTATCACCAGATAAAGCAAAAACCTCCGAGGGGGAGATTTATTTTCCGAACGACTCCCGGCCTGGGCTGTGAGACGTATCCAGCACCCCCTAACCCGCCCACCCCCGCCGCCCCCCAAACCCTTCTTGCCCCGTCAAGTCGTATCACGCGTCTACTAAATCCTTGCTTATCGCAGACAACCTTCTGCACTTGCTTTGCGTTTCTCGCACTTGTTTTAATATAGATCTATATATATATATATATATATATATATATATATATTATATATATATATATATATATATATATATATATATTCAATGTATATAAATACATATATATTTTTCGTTTACTTGTGTACGTAGTGTGTGGGTGTGTGTGTATGGGAGCTACTAGTGGCATGTGTATAAATTGCATACATAATGACAATGAATTCAAAGAATGAATACACACTATATATATATATATATATATATATATATATATATATATATATATATATATATACATACATACACACACACACACATATATATTTTTTGATATATATACATAAAGAATGGCCATAATTGCAAAGAAATATGCATAAATGAACTACTGCCTAACTAACAAACAAAAGAAAAACAAAAAAAAAAAAAATAATCACCAGAAACAGAAGACTAAACATCGAACCTCCAAACGTCAAACTACTTCACTGCCTAAAAAAAAAAAATAAATAAACAAAGTGTTGTTTATATGTCAGTGCTTTTAAAACTGTGCTCTTGAAAGCGAGTAACTCTTTTCAACCTATATTTTTCACCACCGGCGAAAATGTATTTTAAGGGGGCGCGTATTTTAAGTTGGTGGAAACGATATGATCATTTTCCAAAATATTCTGGCATAGTAGAGTAGTCTGCCTTACGGGCCAAGCAAAAAAATATATTCGCGAAAATTGCTGGTGTTACCTGTGGATGGTGCAAAAGTCACTGCTTGCTCGTCCAAAATTGTTAATTATTCTTTTTTTCTGATTATTCTTTTATTTTGCTTATTATTCTTTCTTATTTTTATTACCTGTTACCCGTGGATGGTGCAATTTACTGCTTTCTCGTCCAAAAGTTAATACTTATTCTTTTTTCTATTCTTTTATTTTGCTTATTATTCTTTTTTTTAATAATTCTCTAATTTCGCTTATTATTCATTTTTTTTACCAGTTACCTGTGGATGATGCAAGTTACTGTTTAGTCGTTCAAAAGTTGTTAATTATTCTTTTTTTCTAATTCTTTTTTATTTCGCTTACTATTCCTTTTTAATATTTCACAAACATCGTCAGAAATGCATCGTAAAGATGAAAAATCTGCAGATACGACAGAATATTGTCCAGAGAATATACAAAGCTTTAGTCCTCAGCCTCACTTTTTATATATTCAAAGTAAAATTATATTATTTTTCAACTGGGATATTATCTGCAATCGTTTCTCAATACCTTAAATTAATCTTCTCAATCAGAAATACAATTTACTAAAGTAACCCTCATTATTCCTAAACATAAATTACTCGTCAGTAATATAATGTTTAAGCAGCTTTACTTAAATTTAGCATTCTTGAATATAAAGCAAGTTCTCTTCACTTCAATAAAGGTTTGCAAGACGAAAAAACTAGTATTTCGTAAAATGGAAATATTAAATCCTTCAAAAGCCATCTCTCTCTCCCCAAAGCGCTTTTAGTATATTTTGATCAAATACCAACCAATAGTTATAGAGCATACTTCTAATTGGATCACGGCTTACCGTGAACCATATAACATAGCACAAAACAGCACGGAATATAAAAAATGCTCTATTTTTTAGGTGTTCAGCGGCTGTGCATTTTGCGAGGGCCAGTTGTACGTGTGGTGATTATTTTTGCTATTTTTTTTTTTTTTTTTTTTTTTTTTTTTTTTACGTTCCGAAGTATTTCGTGTAACTTGTAACTTAATTTACACGGGGGGATTCGTAGCAGACATAAAACGATATACAGATGTTGTACAAATACATTCTGTGTGTGTGTGTGTGTGTGTTTGCATGTTTCTGTACACGTACACACAGAGAATTATACATGCACATACGTAAATACATACATACAAACATACAAGGATATACAAGTCTTTCACCGAGACACATGTAAACTTAAAAAAAATTAAATCTCTCTCTCTCTCTCTCTCTCTCTCTCTCTCTCTCTCTCTATCTCTATATATATATATATATATATATATATATATATATATATATACTATATATATATATATATATATATATATATATAAAGGTTTTTTCCACGTGGCAAAAACATTTATTTATACAGAGCATCCCGTTTTATATACTTCGTGATCAAGTTATTCTATACTATATATATATATTATATATATATATATTATATATATAATATAGATGATATATATATTTATCCTATTATGATTAAGCTAAATAAATAATATATGTATATATATGCATACATATACATGCATGCATACATAATACAATCCAACTGGACCACACATACATAAGCGTGCCAACCAACGTACCACACTCAACACCTCCTCTTCCACATCAACTCTAGAAAGAAAAGAGTATTCAAGCCCAAAGCAATCATACAGGCTGACAGCAGCAGGAGCAGCAGCACTCTGCAAATATCGTAAACACGTCCGATTCAAAAATGTCCGAGCTAATAGACTCGAACCTATTTCGTCGCTCTCGAACAGATAAAATTGAACGAACTTGAAGGACAGTTCAGGGCGTTATTTTATCGTTCGAGTGGTGGACGTGACGGCCGAGCGACAATCTCGGGATGAGAAATATAGTAATGAAGTTGATGTTGAAGTTTTGGAATTGTATAACTTCTCGCAAAAGTTCAGGCGAAGATACAGTACATTACTGCCCTCATACAATGCTTCTTTTGCTTATGTAATTCACTCACGTCTTTCCCTATTTGTTAATTAATTTACAATTTAGTTTTTTTTCATAAGTGAACACTTCTTTCTGTATTTCCCTGTACTTTCTGTTACTTCTTTCAAATAGACGCAATATTCTTTGAGAAGGTTGAATTTCAAGTCAATGGCCCCTTTGGGCTTGTTCCATATGAATAGGGTTCATATTCGAATAAATAATTAATAATAATAATAATAATAATAATAATAACTAATAAAATAAGCAAGTGAATGCCCGGCACTTGCACAGAACCAGTACAAAAAGAGGCATGATTCAGTGGCAAAAGCCCTCCACTGGAGCTGTGCAAGAAACATCAGCTACCTTGCAGTACTAAGTGGTACGAGCACCAACCTGAGGGAGTGATAGAAAACGATCAGGCAAAGATCCTCTGGGACTATGGTATCAGAACGGATAGGGTGATACGTGCAAAACAGACCAGACGTGACGTTGATTGACAAAGTCAAGAAGAAAGTATCACTCATTTGATGTCGCAATACCATGGGACACCAGAGTTGAAGAGAAAGAGAGGGAAAAAAATGGATAAGTATCAAGATCTGAAAATAGAAATAAGATGGATATGGGATATGCCAGTGGAAATCGTACCCATAATCATAGGAGCACTAGGCACGATCCCAAGATCCCTGAAAAGGAATCTAGAAAAAACTAGAGGCTGAAGTAGCTCCAGGACTCATGCAGAAGAGTGTGATCTAGAAACGGCACACATAGTAAGAAAAGTGATGGACTCCTAAGGAGGCAGGATGCAACCCGGAACCCCACACTATAAATACCACCCAGTCAAATTGGAGGACTGTGATAGAGTAAAAAAAAAAAAAAAAAAAAAAAAAATTAATAATAATAATAATAATAATAATAATAATAATAAAAACAACTTTAAAGTAGCGTCACAAAAGCTAAAGTAAACTATATATTAACAAAATATTTAAACATCGAATAAGCTCATACTGAAGCTTAATCAGGTTTGGAAATATATAAAGGTACTTTGCTGTTTTCTGTCTAGGTGTGAGTTATATGGGCGTCAGAAAGGTGACGAAAACTATTTATTAGCATTATGATATGCACAAGCTAACACGAAATGCAAAATATATTAAATATCAAAATCCAACAGTCAAAGACAGACAGGCAGACAGACACACACGCATTACGAAAAGAACATGAGAAAACAGAAAATCAATATTATCAATGAAGTACTAACACAAGGTAACCATAAGTACAAAATCTCTATTATATAAATCCAGCAGACACAAATTACGAACGGAAAATGCTAAAAACAGAAATGCAAAATATCATTCATCCAATACGATATTCTTCTAATATTTGCTTAACCTTTCCTCTATCTCCAGGGAGGAAAAGGAGACGAATTCAGGGATATTTTACATTACGACAGATATAAATACAGTACGTCCTAATTTCAATAATATTCCTTCCAATAAGATATTACTCTTTTGACGTACCATAAACAATTCTCCATCTCCATGGAGGAGAAAAGAGCGCGAACTGGGACATTTTACATACAAAGGACGCATACAAATACGTTATATGTCCTTGCTTCGATTATACAGTATTTCTCTATCAACTTTCACACTGAGACATCCTTCCTCTGTGCTTCTCGATCTTGCTGTCAATGTTCGTGACAGCATATTTCCGCTCCGATAAAAAAAGAAAGTTCTGGGAAGGTAGGTAGGCACCTTGTCGCCTTCTCTGGGCGGAATTATTCGAACTATGCTGCCTGCGAGGCAGAAGAAATGCCAAAGAAGTGTCGGTATTCCTCTCTTAAGTCTTCCGTAAAAGAAAACTGATGTGACGGCTTTTGTCTGTCCGTCCGCACATTTTCCGTCCGCCCTCAGATCTTAAAAACTACCGCGGCTTGACGGTTGCAAATTGGTAAATTGATCATCCACCCTCCAATCATCAAACATACCAAATTGCAGCCCTCTAGCCTCACTAGATTTTATTTTATTTAAAGTTAAAGTCAACCTTGGTCGTGCGTCTGGCATTGCTAAAAGGGCCAACAACGCAGGCAACAATCGGGCTGTGCTGAAAGTTTCACGCACCATTATACGCTGTACAGAAAACTCGATTGCGCCGAAGAGACTTCGGAGCATTTTTCACTTGATTATTTTGTCTTTAAGAAAGAAAGAGGTGAATTTGTAGCTTAAAAATATGGGTATTCGGAAATCTCAGTTTTTATAAGTCTCAAATTTACTTATAAGAACTTGATTTCTGAAAAGTAAATGGAATATTTCCACCCTGAGTTAACAAAAAATAATAATATTGCCATTGCCAGTTTACTTAGAATGATATGAACTGATTAACTTGTTAATTCTTTTATTTTCTTAATAAATGATATCTAGTTCCAGAATTTCCTATTACCTTCTGTTAGTACTGTCAAACTAACACCATATTCTTTGAAAGCCAGAATTTAAAATCAAAGGTCTTAGTGGACTAGGTCCACGTGAGTAGGGTTCATCTTCTGAATAATAATAATAATAATAATAATAATAATAATAATAATAATAATAATAATAATAATAATAATAGGCACGATCCCAAGATCCCTGAAAAGGAACCTGGAAAAACTAGATGCTGAAGTAGCTCCAGGACTCATGCAGAAGAGTGTGATCCTAGAAACGGCGCACATAGTAAGAAAAGTGATGGACTCCTAAGGAGGCAGGATGCAACCCGGAACCCCACACTATAAATACCAACCAGTCGAATTGGATGAATGTGATAGAGCAAAAAAAAAAAAAAAAAAATAAAAAAAAAAATGAGTAATTGCTTGATGCGTAAATAATAGCTAGCTATTGCTACTTAATAACTTCCATGATATGTTTTTAATGGTTATTAAATATTTACGAATTGACTAAATGCTTTTGGTTACAAAATCCCAAAACTGAAAGAAATATAGCTATTGGTAAATATTCACTCACTCAATTCGTACTTTACTAATACCTTCCAAATTTCATGACGCAAAAAAAAAAAAAAAGCTTACTTGTGAATAGTGAACAAATAGATTTTACATTTAGACAATCAAAGGGAGATACATTTTACATTTAGACAACCAAAGGGAGATTATTTATAGACAATATTTTATTGCAAATTTACAAATTCACACACGTCAGTCAAAACCTACATCTAGGGCAGTACCTTTTCTGACAGGGAACTTAAAGGTATTCTATAACCACTCAGTTAAATTACTCATTAAAGCGGTCCAATTGTTTGGTAATGATTCGGTATCTATTTTTATTAAGTGGGTTTCTGTTTACTACAATTAAATTTTATGTATTTTGATATATGAGATATTCATTTGTTTTGCTTAATATATACATATACACGTCAATATATATAAAATTAATATACACATATACGTGTCAATATATGTATAGATGCATATAATTTAATATATACATATACACGTCAATCTGTATATATATATATATATATATATATATATATATATATATATATATATATAATATATATATATATAATGTATATACTTTCTTTAATATATACATATACACGTCAATATAATATTATGTATAAATGTTTATATTTTTTAGGTATACATACACACGTCAATATATGTATGAATGTTTATAATTTTAATGTATACATATACACGTCAATATATGTATGAATGTTTATATTTTTTATGGATACATATACATGTCTCTATATTTATGAATGCATATAATTATGTATTTATGTATATATATGCACATACAGGTATGTACGAATAAATGTATTATTAAAGTAAGGAGACGTTGAAAAATCTTGAGTGTTCACCAAGCCAACCCAGGTTTTCTCCATCCTTGCTAGTCAAGCCAGTCATTAAGGACTCTCTCTCTCTCTCTCTCTCTCTCTCTCTCTCTCTCTCCTCGCCCCTTCCTCACTCTTCTCGTCCCTCCTCCTCCTCCTCCTCCTCCTCCTCCTCCTCCTCCTCCTCCTCTCTCTGCTACCTCGGCGAGGACAGACATCGGAGGAAGTAAGAGATCGAGTATTTTAAACTGAAAGTTTAAAATGCTCGGGGAGCGAATTCAACCGGTATTATTGGTTTCACAGGGATTTCCTTAAAGCAGGAGAGAGAGAGAGAGAGAGAGAGGGGACGGGGGGGGGGGGGGGGGGGCGGGGGGGGGGGTTACAAGCGGGGTTTGTCGAATGAAAGAGATAGACAAAGTAAGAGAGATTCAGATTAGACAAGGAATAGTGAAAAAGAGAAGAAGAGTGGAAGGTATATCAGCTGAGGTATTAATAGAGATAAGAGAGAGAGAGAGAGAGAGAGAGAGAGAGAGAGAGAGAGAGAGAGCTAGGAGGGTGTGAACGATAAGAACGAGATTCTCTCTCTCTCTCTCTCTCTCTCTCTCTCTCTCTCTCTCTCTCACTGAGAGCTGTCGTCAAGCCAACCTGTCGTTTAACAAATACACAACATACCTCTTCTTCCCCCCCCCCCCTCCACCCCACCCCAACCCTTCCTACCGAAGAGGACTTTGGATGCTCACCATTCCGTTAAAAGCGCTTCTTTCCACCCATTTCCCCACCATCACCATCATCCATCACTTCCCCCCACATATCCCATCTTATTTCCACTACATTATTTCCCCATAACAATCTTCCTACAACCTCCACTCTTATCTCTCCTTTATCTCCAAACCTCTTTGTTTCATCTTTGTATATTTCAATGGGAGATACCATTCCCTCTCCCTTGTTCCAGTTCTCTCGCATCCCAGCAGATTCCTACTTTCGTATCCTCCCTTGAAATCGTGGGGACCGTAAGATACCATTACCACTGATTCCTTCCTAGCCTCCATATATAATCTTTTCTTGTTCTCCAACAAGTCACCGGAAGACACCATTCCCTGACTTGTGTTCCAGTTCTTCTCTCGCATTCCAGTAGATTCCTACTTTCTCATCCGTCCCTTGGAATCGTCGTGGGGACTTTAAAATACTATTACCACTGATTCGTTCCCAGTCTCCATATATAATTTTCTTGTTCTCCAACGGGTCACTGGGAGATACCATTATACCATTCCCTCCCCCGTGTTCCAGTTCTTCTCTCGCATTCCAGTAGATTCCTACTTTCTTATCCTCCCGGGGAATGGTGAGGGATATCGAGCGAAGCGGTGACCTTTTCCAAAGCAAGTTACGTCCATAGGTAGAATTGATTAGACCACCGGCCGATGAATTATTCTTAATCCCTACAATCTGGAGGGAATTGGGTGTCGTTCCCTTCGACGGACGGACCTCCAAACCTTCAGCAGAACCCCCGAGGATCTTGAAGGACTCATGCAGGACGTGTGGTGGCTATGGCAGCCCCCAGGATGGGAAGGGGAGGGGGGGGGGACGTTTTGGGGCATAGCAGGGAAACGCCCTCCGGTATAAAATGTCCTTTCTACAAAGAGGAGTCCTTAAAGACCTTACAGGATTCACCTTTTAGGATTCATGCAGGATGCTTGAATGATTCTAGGATTCCCGGGGGGGAGGGGGGGGGGAGGGGAGGGGGAGGGACGGCCTTAGGTGATGGCGGGGAAACGCCCTCCGATTTTGAAATGTCCTTTCCACCGAGACGAATCCTTGAGGAACTTTAAGGATTCGTGCAGGATGTCTCAATGGCCCTAGGAGTCTGTGAGGAGGTGGGGGGCGGGGGGTGGCTTAGGGCATGGCAGGGAAACGCCTTCCGGTATAAAATGTCCTATCACCTGATAAAAAAATCCCTGAGGATATATGTGGATTCAAATGACTCAATGAAGGATGTATGAATGCTACTAGAAATGAAAAGTTCTTTGGTACACCCGTAAACGACCTATACACTTACACGCACATCCATTTACACAAGAGAATATCGGACACAGGTGGTCTCTCCGAAGGGCACCTACCCGCTAATTCGACGATGTAGGCTCCGTAGGGACATGTTGTTGAGTGCGAAGGCTGCTGTAGCTGGGGAACAACAACAACTGTCGTGGGAGAGGACTCCTCGAAATATTCACGAAATTTATGATGACGAAATGGATGGGGGGAGGGGGGATGATGACTGGGAAGGTGACTGGGAAGATGACAGGACTGGACAGAACTGTGAGAGAAAGGAGGAGAATGGAGAAGAAGAAGAAGGAGAAGAACAAGAGGATGAGAGCTGGGGGATGACGAAGATAAAGATAACGGTGATATCTGCGATAACGAGAGGCAGGAACGAGCGAGAGGACGTAGCAGAAGGAGACGCAGAAGAAGGAGGAGAAGGAGAAGGAGAAGCAGAAGAAGATGGAAGAAGAGTAGCGGTAGTGGTAGAAGTGGTGGTGATGATAGTAGTGATGATGATGATGATGATGATGATGATGATGACGACGAAGATGACGCAAGATCTGGCCTCTCCCATAGCTCGCCTGCTTTCTTGAGAGGGAATCGTCGACGTCCTCAGAAGCCTGGAGGCATGAGGAAGGAGAGAAGTAGTAGTAGGAGGGGGTGTAGGAGGAGGAGGAGGAGGAGGAGGAAGGGGGTATGACGACGACTAGCAGCCTGCTGGGGAGGGAGCACCACAATGATACACATCAATATATACGTATACACACACAGACACACACGAGGTCAGGGCACCATCATCAACGCAACGCGGCGGCCTTTCTCACTGGGCCGCTCCACTGGTATAGCCTGGCGGAGGAGATGCACACAGAGGAGTTTGCGACTCTGCACTGGTCTCGCCAGCCGGCTGGAGGAGGAGGCAGGCCCTTTCGCCACCACCACCACCGCCGCCGCCGCCGCCGCCGCCCACCGCGTCACACCTGCCCTCTGACGGCGCAAACGACGACGAGGTCGTAGCCGTCGTATCGTCGTAGCTCTACCTCTCTCTCTTGCTCTCGTCGAGGACACAGGATCTGTCACCATTATTATTCACTACTCACCCATATTCCAGGATTATTCCCTCTCGTCGATAATTCGAGTTCAGGAATCCCCTCGCAAGGATTTGGGAATCACACATTTCCCCCTCGCTCCGTTCTAGGACGTCGTCACTCGCGAATCCTTCGTAGGATTCAACTCTTGTTGAAAATGTATAACAAAGTGTTATACATTTTCATTCCTCGGTCATTCCAAAAGATCCTCATTACAATATCCTTCGTAGGGGTCAACTCGTGTGGCAAATGACATATTTTCATTCCTCCTTCAGTTAAAAACATCATCCTTCAGGAATCCGTGGCAGGATTAACGTCAAGCAGTCAATGGCACTCATTCCCATCCTTCATCCTCAAGAAAATTCCGTATGAACAGATCACGTGATGAACGTCATACATCTCCGTTCCCCTTCCTGGTACAAACGATCTTCATTCAAGAATCCTTCGTAGGATTCAGATCACGTGGTCAACTCTATAAATCTCCATTCGTTACTCGGTTACTAAGCAACCTCATTACAGAATCCTTCGAAGGAATCATCTCAAGTATTTCACCCTCATTTGCATATATCCTACAACTGTAGGATGCTAGGATATAATCCTTAATAAAGAATACCTCTTATCAGTGATATATAAATTTTATCTGCATGTATCCTACTACATTAGGATGCTAGGATATAATCCTTAATGAAGAGATTAAAATAGAGTAGAGAATTTAGGCCTAAGGTCAATCACTGGGACCTATGGGGTCATTCACCGTTCTAAGGGGAAACTGACGGTAACAAGGCGTGATCCGACCTCCAGCTTACTCAGGGCGTGTACTAAAATCTACGGTCATATAGCCCGTCATTTCGCCAATGGAAATTAAAATAAATAAGCCATATTTTATTAGAAATAGTTGTTATGTACAGTTTAAAATGCACATTATTCATCTTTTACATTTTCATTCTAATAAATAAAGCATAAATATCCTATCCTAAAATTCCTGTATCTTTAACTCAATGCGAAACACCTTTTTCAGACTTTTTAGGCTTTTCCATAGACCTTTCCTACCCTCCCAAAAACAACAACAACAGCAAGAACCAAAATAACAATAACAATAACAGCAACAAAGTAGTTTGTAAGGCTTACTCCCCGAGTAAAAGCGCAAATGTTTGACAGGTGTAACAGGAGGAAAGCCTCGTAGTTGCACTATGAAGCACCTGTTAGGAGAGGGTGTAAAACTAAGATGGAAGAAAGAGAATAAGAATAGAGATACAGTAAAAGGAATGAGAAGAGGTTGCCTACAGTACACCGCAAGAGGAACACTGACGGCACTAACCCTCCCTTACGGTATAATCATTAATGAAGGGAATATGATAAAGGAATACTATAACAATCATTCTCGGTCGGGACGAACCCAGAGGTCCACACAAGACCTCAAGCAGCCTTTAAGCGAGGCCCCGTGCTGGCATAAGCCACCTTGACCTAAGTCAACCACCCGACTTGATGAGAACTTATTTCATTTATGGTGGCGAGGACAGACAATCCTCGAGGTGTGTCAAAAACATTGAGGCATACACACATACACATACACTACACACACACACACACACACACACACACACATATATATATATATATATATATATATATATATATATATATATAGTATATATATATATATATATAAATATATACATATATATATATAATATATATGTATATATAAGTCATATCACATTACCGTGATTCATATACATACATCGAGTTACAATGTCCTTTAATATCTAATTCGCTCTACCTCGGAATTAATATACTTTCATGTATGCTTATCCGAAGGGGAATTTTTTACACGATAATAGATTTGCCTGGTCTCGGGCGCGAACCCAAGAAGACATTCAAATCCAGGAACGTCAGTGAAGCTTTTACCTACCCCACCACCGCGAGAGGCTATAAGTTTATATCGTCTCTCACCCTAAAATACCTTTCGCGCTCAGGTAATTCGTTGGTTTGGAGACAACATCAACCCACCTCGACTCCGGTAGCGTTGTGTTTAGTGCTTTTGACAACACGTAGGTAAAAGCTTCACTGACGTTCCTGGATTTGAATGTCTTCTTGGGTTCGCGCCCGGGACCAGGCAAATCTATTATCGTGTAAAAAATTCCCCCTCGGTTAAGCATATATGAAAATATATTAATCCGAGGTAGAGCGAATAGAGCAAATTAGATATTAAAGGACATTGTAGCTCGATGTATGTGTGTAAATATATATATATATATATATATATATATATATATATATATATATATATATATATATATGTATATATATATATATGTATATATATATATATATATATATATATATATATATATATATATACATATATATATATATATATATACATATATATATATATATATATATAATATATATATATATATATATAACTAAAGGCATAAGCCAGAATTCTACGCCCATTATTTGGTAATTAAAAAAAAAAAAAAACAAGGACCGCACTTTTGTTTAGCTAATCACTCAACTGAAGTGGCCAGAAGTCCATGGACGTTATTATTAGGCATTTTTTAAGAACAAATAATTAAGAGAACGACCTTATTATGCATTTATTCACATGAAACTGAAGGATATAAACGCTGCTTAATGAAATGACATGAAAACTGAACGAAAACTTCTGTACACGAACGCGTAGTTTTTTTTAAAGGATTAGAGACATACTAAAAAAAAAGGATACGTGAAAGAACATTAAGGGAATAAGCAATAAAAAAAACTGTCATATGCTACAACCAAAACTTTTTCTAGAAAGCAGAAAATTAAAGTAAACCACTTATAACTCACTATAATAGGTAACATAATTAAGAATTTAGTATGGAAATTATGAACATCAGAATTCAAGCCCAGATTACAGATCAAATTCCTTAATTTGTTAGCTACTTTTGAAAGCAAGAGATGGCCTGCTTGATACAGCGTAAACAAAACAACAAAAGACAAATACACAAGATGAAAATAAAAATAAAAAAAAGATATAAAAAAAGGGAAAAAATTATATCAATTTGGGGCAGACATAAACAGAGATGGTCGGCTTGATACAGCGTAAACAAAACAACAAAAGACAAATACACAAGATGAAAATAAAAATAAAAAAAAGATATAAAAAAAGGGAAAAAATTATATCAATTTGGGAGCACAAAGACACCATTTGAAAGCAAGAGATGGTCGGCTTGATACAGCGTAAACAAAACAACAAAAGACAAATACACAAGATGAAAAATAAAAATAAAAAAGATATAAAAAACGGGAAAAAATTATATCAATTTGGAAGCACAAAGACACCATTTGAGAGCAAGAGATGGTCGGCTTGATACAGCGTAAACAAAACAACAAAAGACAAATACACAAGATGAAAAATAAAAATAAAAAAAGATATAAACAAACGGAAAACATAATATATCAATTTGGAAGCACAACCCTTGGGCAATTTCAAAATCCATGCGCGCACACACATCCGTGCTTGATCGCAGGTAAAACTGATTTACAACCGTTACGTGATGTTTCGGCTGAGACTACAAATAACTCCTGTAACGTACCTTGTGTGCCCAAAACGCCAGCGATCAGCGATTTCTAATGGCGATTTCTAATGCCTCCTATTTCTTGCTATCTAAATAGCTTGGCATTTTCTTTCCTTCAGTCAAACCCTTTGTTCCATCCTTCTATTTTGACTGTCGACTTCATTTTCAGGTAAAGAATAACACGTCAAGTTCTAGAATTTCCTCCCTTACTACCACGTGTCCCAAAGCCTAAAGTTACCTTCTCGTAATTGTACTATTGGTAGTATCAGTGTGAATAGTAGAAACATTACTAATATAGAGTTAACTCACCATACAATACTATCTCTTTATAATTACTACTATAGAGTTAACTTACCACACAATACTATCTCTATTCATAATTGCTAATATAGAGTTAACTTACCATAAAATACCATCTCTATTTATTATAGTTACTAATATAGAATTAACTTACCATACAATACTATCTCTATTTATCATTACTAATATAGTGTTAACCATACTATACTATATTTATTTATAGAATTATTTTGATCACGTTTCAATCTTGCAATATTACCCGATCAGATTTTTCGATTATCCAACAGAAATAGGAACAAAACAAAAGAAAATCAAAGAGCTATCATCGCAGGTTCTAATAAAAAAAACACAAATATATAAATACAAAAAACTGAAGCAAAATGGATAATACTTTGAGTAGCATTTCTATATTTTTATTTTCTTAGTGTGACGAAAAACCCAATGAATATCAACTACCCCAAATTGATTAAGGTTTGTTCTGGTGTAAAGGGATGGAGAGAGAGAGAGAGAGAGAGAGAGAGAGAGAGAGAGAGAGAGAGAGAGAGAGAGAGAGAGAGAGAGAGAGAGAATCCATTTCTGGTACTCATTTTTTTATTTAAGTTCTTTTTATCTTCTCAGTGCGGACAGATAACGTTAACATCCGTCAAAAGTGAAAGTTAGTACGCAACCCTCGAGAGAGAGAGAGAGAGAGAGAGAGAGAGAGAGAGAGAGAGAGAGAGAGAGAACTCGTCGAAAAAACTTTGTACCCTGAATGATCATCGCGAATGAGAGAAGAGAGAGAGAGGGAACAATGGAAATATGCAAACTGTTGGGAACGAGGAAGAGGAATAGATATACACACACATACAAACACACACACAAACGCACACTCAAAGAAAAATATGAAAATAAAGAAAGTAGACCTTAAGTAAATTTTGTACCAAGAATATCTTTAAATTTAATTTTAAAAAGAAGAAAGCGATATATCCATAAAAAGAGAAAATAAAACCACACACACATAGACTGGACAAATAATAATAATAAAGAAAGAATGATAAAAGACAGCAAGCCTTAAGAAAATTTCGTACCACGACTACCTCTCTCCTCCTCCCACCTGAAAATAGAAAATATATAAAAAAACGAAAGTAAAACATACACACACACAAAAAGGAGAGAAAGGAAACCCCTTAAAAATATATATTCGTGGAAAGTGACCCTGGCATCGATACTTCAAAAAAAAAAAAAAAAAAAAAAATGAAATGATAAAAAAAAATGGAAAAGAAAGATGCCCCTATCTATATCGATATCAATATAAGGGTACATCACAAGGCAATATTTCAGATTTATGGGGATATGGGGCTAGCAGGCAATCTATGGAAGGGGAGGGGGGAGAGGAGAGGGGTCGATAACCATCTCCTGCCCTTCAAAAAAGAAAGAAAAATGAGAGTAAGGATTGGTCGTGGAGAGTGAATGGAACAAAATAACTATTTTTATTTTTTTTTATCTCTCATTCGTTACCGTAGGATTCTACCTACTTGGCTGTTCAACTCCTTTAACCACAAAATAAATTAATGGGGGCTTGAAATAAATGTCATAGAAATATGTACGAAATTAATAAAAAGTAAATTGTAATTTTCAACGATAATTAGACTCCAATGAATCTTACGACAATATGATATAATAACCTATTTATTTGAAATGATCTACTTACTTAGCTGTTCAACTCCTTTAACCTTAAGAAAGTCATGGGGATTTGGAATGACTATCATAGAAATGTTTTTGTATGCAATGAATAAAAATAAATTGTTATTTCCAACGACAATTAAGATTCGACTGAATCTTACGACAATATGATATAATAACCTATTTACTTGATATGATTCTTAAGCTATGATTATAATCTTAATACATTTATTGTCATCTTCACATATTTTCGTATATTTACTTTTTTATCTTATAGTTTAGATAATATTCATTTCCTCCCAAGACTCCCGAAGCGCTGATAAGGACGAGGAATATACTGAACTATTCATCTTAATATTCACCGTCCAGCTGTGGGCTGATATGGCCGTTTCTTTGTCCATACTCGAGGCTCAAGATATATCTTATTTTGGCTTGTACTTTTTTTTTCAAGTTCCTCGTTGGACGAGTGGTTTTCGCGCTCGGCCACCAATCCGGTGGTCCGAAGTTCGATTCTCGGCTCGGCCAACGCGGAATCAGAGGAATTTATTTCTGGTGATAAACTTAATTTCTCGATATAATGTTGATCGGATCCCACAATAAGCTGTAGGTCCCGTTGCTAGGTGACCGATTGGTTCCTAACCACGTGAAAATATCTAATCCTTCAGGCCAGCCCTAGGAGAGCTGTTAATCAGCTCAGTGGTCTGGTTGAACTAAGATATACTTAACTTTTGGCTTTTATTTGTCATTAGATTAACTTTTAACATATAAATACACACAAGTTCACATGAAAAGGACTTATTACAGACACATGACCAAATCTCAAAACGAACAGATATAAAAAATAAAAAACAAATAAAAATAGAAAGCCTTAGCTCAAGCTTGTTACAAAACCCAGAAATGAACCAACGTAAGAAGTGAGTAAACCTTCTGGACTTCTAAACTACAAGTTCCTGCGGCTGCCGCCCCCCCGCCCCCCCTTTTTTTTTGTTCCCCACAAAAGGCAAGAGTCATTACATCGCCTGTCTGACAAGGTTCCGTTCTTATTATGGCACCTCCAGAGATTGTCTGCAGAGAGAGAGAGAGAGAGAGAGAGAGAGAGAGAGGAGAGAGAGGAAACTGCGAGAGAGAGAGAGAGAGAGAGAGAGAGAGAGAGAGAGAGAATAAAACGGTCGGAGAGAAGTTTGTATCTAAAGAGACTCTAGTCGTGACCCTTGTCTGCTGCTATATTGTGTCTTGCCATCCGATGCTTTTATTCGAAAAAAAAGTATAACAAAGTTTATGATATTTTCTCATTATCTCGTCAATGTTTTAAAGAAAAGTATGAATAATATTATCTGTATATTGTCATAAAATTAATTCATTAGGATAATGAAATTCGCTAAATTGTCAAGCAGCAATTCAGATCAGTAAGATCACTCCGAGAAAAATTTGTTCAAATCCGTTTTTAAAGAAAACTATTATTTATGTAGATAAAAAGATAGACAGAAACGATGGTAAGTCATGTCATGGCTAACTTCCTATCTTCTGACTTTATACATACACACACATATACATATAAAATAAATATATATTATACATATATATGTATATATGAATGTAGTATGTCTGTATATATATATATATATATATATATATAAGTAAATATTTTATATACATGTATGTATATGTGTATATGTACCCATACACATCCCTGTACAACTGTATAAATACATAGAACCTTGCTACTTTGTTAACCTCAGTTATACTTATGTCGACATCTAAATACTACAAATAATAACAAAATATCCATAATAATGGTAAAAAATTTCGTACACCTGGAGTTAAACAGGAGCGAACTGAATTTACTTGGCGAGTATCCAACCGGGGGATCGAAAATAAAACATTTAAATCACAAAATTACTATATACATAATTTCAGCAGCGTGAATAGGTCCCCACGTGTTTTTGAGCCCTTATAATATCACGTGTATTAATTGGAGGGTCTGGTATTTTAGGATATTTTCTAAAAATAAAAAAAAACACGAAAAAAGTCAAAATTCGAATTTGAATACGTATTCCACTTACAGGTATCATTTCCCTCAATGGATTATTGCTATTTTTTCACTGTGGTGGTTTGGTCGTAATCATTTAATTATTGATTTTGCAATATGAGTGTTAATATCTTTTATAACAACAACAACAACAACAACAACAACAACAACAACAACAACAACAACAACAACAACAATAATAATAATAATAATAATAATAATAATAATAATAATAATAATAATAATAATAATAATAATAATAATAATAATAATAACAAGCTGTATGGTAAGAGCATCAAGGAAATAGATACCCTAATCCAGACTGTAAGGATTGTATCTGGGGACATCAGGATGGAGTTTGGAATAGAAAAATGCGCCTTAGTCAACATACAAAAGGGCAAAGTAACGAGAACTGAAGGGATAAAGCTACCAGATGGGAGCAACATCAAACACATAGATGAGACAGGATACAAATACCTGGGAATAATGGAAGGAGGAGATATAAAACACCAAGAGATGAAGGACACGATCAGCAAAGAATATATGCAGAGACTCAAGGCGATACTCAAGTCAAAACTCAACGCCGGAAATATGATAAAAGCCATAAACACATGGGCAGTGCCAGTAATCAGATACAGCGCAGGAATAGTGGAATGGACGAAGGCAGAACTCCGCAGCATAGATCAGAAAACCAGGAAACAAATGACAATACACAAAGCACTACACCCAAGAGCAAATACGGACAGACTATACATAACACGAAAGGAAGGAGGGAGAGGACTACTAAGTATAGAGGACTGCGTCAACATCGAAAACAGAGCACTGGGGCAATATCTGAAAACCAGTGAAGACGAGTGGCTAAAGAGTGCATGGGAAAGAAGGACTAATAAAAGTAGACGAAGACCCAGAAATATACAGAGACAGGAGAAAGACAGACAGAACAGAGGACTGGCACAACAAACCAATGCACGGACAATACATGAGACAGACTAAAGAACTAGCCAGCGATGACAATTGGCAATGGGCTACAGAGGGGAGAGCTAAAGAAGGAAACTGAAGGAATGATAACAGCGGCACAAGATCAGGCCCTAAGAACCAGATATGTTCAAAGTATGATAGACGGAAATAACATCTCTCCCATATGTAGGAAGTGCAATACGAAAAATGAAACCATAAACCACATAGCAAGTGTAATGCCGGCACTTGCACAGAACCAGTACAAAAAGAGGCATGATTCAGTGGCAAAAGCCCTCCACTGGAGCCTGTGCAAGAAACATCAGCTACTTGCAGTAATAAGTGGTACGAGCACCAACCTGAAGGAGTGATAGAAACGATCACGCAAAGATCCTCTGGGACTATGGTATCAGAACGGATAGGGTGATACGTGCAAACAGACCAGACGTGACGTTGATTGACAAAGTCAAGAAGAAAGTATCGCTCATTGATGTCGCAATACCATGGGACACCAGAGTTGAAGAGAAGAGAGGGCAAAAAAAAAAATGGATAAGTATCAAGATCTGAAAATAGAAACAAGAAGGATATGGGATATGCCAGTGGAAATCGTACCCATAATCATAGGAGCACTAGGCACGATCCCAAGATCCCTGAAAAGGAATCTAGAAAAACTAGAGGCTGAAGTAGCTCCGGGCCTCATGCAGAAGAGTGTGATCCTAGAAACGGCACACATAGTAAGGAAAGTGATGGACTCCTAAGGAGGCAGGATGCAACCCGGAACCCCACACTATAAATACCACCCAGTCGAATTGGAGGACTGTGATAGAGCAAAAAAAAAAAAAAAAAAAAAAAAAAAAAAAAAAAAATAACAAAATAATAATAATAATAACCATGGGACATCAGAGTAGATGAGAAAGAATGAAAAAAAAATTGATAAGTGTAGAGAACTGAAAATAGAAATAGGAAGGATATGGGATGTGCCAGTGGAAATTGTACCCATCATCATATGGACACTAGGAGGCACGATCCCGAGATCCCTGAAAGGAACCTGGAAATTCTAGATGCTGAAGTAGCTCCAGGATTTATGCAGTAGCTTGTGTTCCTGGAAAAAGCGCACATAGTAAGAAAAGTGATGGACTCCTAAGGAGGCAGAATGCAACCCGGAACCCCACACTGTGAAAACCGCCCAGTCGAATAGGATGGCTGTGATATTTCCCGTTCACGTTCCTTTGTGGACCGGAAAATATAATTATTATTATTATTATTATTATTATTATTATTATTATTATTATTATTATTATTGTATGCTGGAAGTAAACCCTCTTTTAAACATGTTATATTAAAAGTGATTGCTGCCTCAGCTGCATTAATTTTATACAGGTTCTTCTCTATTTTTCTAATTATTGCTTTCTCATTGTTGCTTAAACTGGTGAGCAACGCACCGAAGAGAAGAACCTGTATAAAATTAATGCAGCTAAGGCAGCAATCACTTTTAATATTATTATTATTATTATTATTATTATTATTATTATTATTATTATTATTATTATTATTTAATAAACTCTCCGGGATACACACTGAAAATTTGACTACCGCCTCCGGCATTTGTAATAAAATTAAAATCGACTTTGGTCAATTACCTATTTGTGACATGCCAACCTTCGGTGCGTTGTTCACAACAATGAAAAAACAATAATGAGAAAAATAGAGAAGAACCTTTATAAAATTAACGCAGCTGAGGCAGCAATTACTTTTAATAAAACGTGTTTAAAAGAGTGTTTACTTCAAGCATATTATTATTATTATTTTTTTTTTTTTGGGGTCTATCACAGTCCTCCAATTCGACTGGGTGGTATTTATAGTATGGGGTTCCGGGTTGCGTCCTGCTTCCTTAGGAGTCCATCACTTTTCTTATTATGTGCGCCGTTTCTAGGATCACACTCTTCTGCATGAGTCCTGGAGCTTCTTTAACCTCTAGTGTTTTTAGATTCCTTTTAAGGGATCTTGGGATCGTGCCTTGTGTTCCTATGATTATGGGTACAATTTCCACTGGCATATCCCATATCTTTCTTATTTCTATTTTCAGGTCTTGATACTTATCCATTTTTTCCCTTTCTTTCACTTCAACTCTGGTGTCCCATGGTATTGCAACATCAATGAGTGATACTTTCTTCTTGATTTTGTCAATCAACGTCACGTTTGGTCTATTTGCACGCATCACCCTATCTGTTGTTATTATTATTATTATTATTATTTTATTATTATTATTATTATTATTATTATTATTATTATTATTATTATTTTATTATATTATTATTCCGGAATGTTTAAATTGATTAACATGAAATAAAAAAGATATATGAACTAATAAATAACAATTACTAATATAACAATGGAAAGATGGAAAAATATGTTTATATTGAGCATCAGGTACAGAATATATAGAAGAATAGAGGAAGTTCTATACAAAATGAACGCGGTTGAAATAGCCATTATTATATTTCAATAAAACCTGTATTAATGAAGGGCTTCTTCCAGCAAATAATAATAATAATAATAATAATAATAAAATAATAATAATAATAATAATAATAATAATAATAATAATAATAATAAAATTATTATTCTTATTATCATCATCATCACCATTTGGTCACATGAAGAAGAAACTTGCAGAGTCAATAAAAAAAAAAAATATATATATATATATATATATATATATATATATATATATATATATATATATATATATATATATATATGAATGACATCATAAATGCCTAAATCTCCAAAATATCATTAAGGTAATCAAACAGATATTATATAGTAGGAATATAGGAATTACAAATATCTGTCCTTAAGTGAATCCTTATAAGCATCAGTGGTAATTTAGGTAATATAACTAAAACACATCTGTGAAACTATGTATTTTGTCTGTATCTCATCATGCATGAAATAAAATAGATGATGTTAATTGTTTCACACTTTTAAATTATCCATTGCATTCTGTAGTGTTTTCAACCAAGAGCGTAAAATAATCATTACTTATAATCAGGTTAAATGAAATGAAATTTTAGCCTGCTTCTTCTTCAAATACGTCATAAGTAATGGCACTACAGCTTTAACAGAAGCCAAAGATTATGTGTACATATGTACATAAATACACAAACACAAATACACACAATATACATACAGACATACACACACACACACACACACACACACACACACACACACATATATATATATATATATATATATATATATATATATATATATATATATATATATAATGAATGTACAAATATATATTTACATATATACGTGTGTATGGATGTATGTACCTATGTATATATGTATGTATGAATGCGTATGCCTTTTACAAAGCTAAGAACTAAATTACGTATCAGTTGTGCGCGTGAGAGAGAGAGAGAGAGAGAGAGAGAGAGAGAGAGAGAGAGAGAGAGAGGAGGATGAGGAGAGAGAGAGAGAGAGAGAGAGAGCAAGCCTTGGACGATTATTGATTCCCACTCGTATTAGTATGATGATGCCTCTTAATGGATACTTTGACAACTGCTGCGTTACAATGCACGTCTGTGATGACGACGATAATGACGACTTAAATGACAATGATAAACACACTATAAGAGAATTACGTTATAATGATCACGATGTTGATGACATTTGTCAAATATTGACACTGATAAAGGAATGAATTTTAGGAATTACTGGGAGGTTTACGGTGATGACATTATAATCACATTACAATGACATTGGCATACAAAGCTAGTGACGATGATAGTCATCAAACTGTGATAATGATCAGGTTATTGAACAAAATGAATTATTACAATGGTGATGAGGGGAAATGATATGCAGGAATAAATATGGTGTCATTATGACAGGTACAATGAAGAACTTTTAAATGGGGAATTTCATCAACAAAGTAATAATTCTAATAATCCGGCCGTTGGTGTACAATGAATGACAGTAATGATGAAACGACACTTTATGACGAGTCATGGGAATGATGTAAATGGTAGTAGCGAATAACATGATGAATACGATAACAGTGGTATAAAGTTGTTTAAATTGATAGCAAATGAATGACGAAATAATAAATAATGAAAAGCAATTATAAATGAAAATGCCTATGTTGTTGATGTAAACGAATGATAGAAATGAATTTAATTTCATTAATTCATCAGTGATATGAATAATAGCAACGAATGTTGGGACAAATGAGAGACAAATTAAACCACTGTAATAATATTTATTGGTTAAATGAATGACGATTTCAATTGAAACGAGAAAAGGAGTCTGACCAGTTTTAGGACCATTACCCAAGGGAGGTCATTAAGTGCCTTACTCGAGGAAAGATTAAGGGACTTGGTATGGACCTCTGGATTCTCATCAACCGACGATAAAGAAGCAAGTTAAAGCTGGCAATGTTTATGATGATTATGAAATAAAAAAGAATGAATCCTAATGATAAGGTATTTAAATTAATAATACAAGTATAACCAACAATCATAACATGGATATTAAGAGTATCGTTTGTTGCAGAAGGAATAAATAATAATAATAATAATAATAATAATAATAATAATAATAATAATAATAATAATAATAATAATAATAACAATAATAATAATAATAATAATAATAATAATAATAATAATAATAATAATAATAATAATAATATTAAAAGTAATGGCTACTTCAGCAGCGTTACACTTGTAGAGATTCTTCTCTATTTTGCGAATAGCAGCTTTTTCAGTGCTACTTAAACAGGCTAGTAGAGCGCCTATAGAGGTCATGGTAAAATACAGGGTCAAAATAGGTGTATATATTTGAATTAAAATATATACACCTATTTTGACCTGTATTTTACCATGACCTCTATAGGCGCTCTACTAGCCTGTTTAAGTAGCACTGAAAAGGCCGCTATTCGCAAAATAGAGAAGAATCTCTACAAGTGTAACGCTGCTGAAGTAGCCATTACTTTTAATAAAGTATGCTTGAGAGAGGGTCTGCTTCCTAAGTACAATAATAATAATAATAATAATGTACGCTCACACCTACACCATTGTGGATTTCCTAATAATAACAATAATAATTATTTTAATTTATATTTACACCTGTATATATTACATATAATATATATATATATATATATATAATATGATTATATAATATATATATATATATTATATAGATATATATATATCTATATATACATACATAGATATATATATATAATATATTATATATATATTATATATATATTATATATATATATATATATATCTCTCTATAGATATATTATATCTATATATACATCACATAGATATATAATATATATCTATCTATACATACATAGATATTATATATATATAGATATATATATATATATATATATATGATATATATATATATATCTATATATATATAGATATATATATACATATAGATAGATAGATATATATATATAGATCTATATATATATATATATATATAATATTAAGATATATATATATATATATATATTATCTACTGCTTATAATTACATATATATATATATAGATATATATATATATATATATATATATATCTATATATCTATATATCTATATATCTATATATATATCTATATATATATATATATATATATATATATCTATATATATATATATATATATATCTATATATATATCTATATATATATAAAAAAAAAATGTATAATATATATATCTATATATATATATATATATATATGTATATATATAGATATATATATATATATATATAGATAGATATATATATATATATATATATATATATATATCTTATATAATATATACTTATATATGTATGTGTGTGTGTTTGTGAATGCCAAAACATTAAACTAAACTCAAAACATAACTCTGAATATACAAACAAAACACCAACAAGACAAAAAGAAACAACAAACAACGAATGACAAAATCAACAAAGTGATCAAAATTGACGCAACTGAATGAACAAGACCACCAACTAGAATGCATTAAGCGGAGAGAGATCTAAACCGAGCCGCTGAGAAACCATGTCAATATCCATCAGTTTTGCCGGGAGGAAAAAATACGTCCCGTGGCCGTCCTCCTCCAAAATGTGATAGATAAAAAACAAATAAAAGTGGTAGGCCCAAAAAAATAAAAATGTATAGAAATAGAAGTGTACCGAAAGCAAATCACTGGCAGTCGACATGAGATTGTCAGCGTGTCGATATGAAGTGGTTTGTGATTTGTGTATGTATGTATGTATGTATGTATGTATGTATGTGTATGTATGCATGTATGTATGTATATATTATATATATATATAATATAATATATATAATATATATATTATATATATATATTATTAGCGAATATTACCATAAATTTTAATGTCATGTTTCTTCTGGCGTAAAATACAATAGGTTTTCACATAAGCGTTTGGCTACATTTAATATTAATATTTAAATTATCATGGTCATGGTACACACAAACACACATTGTGTGTACATATATATATATATATATATATATATATATATATATATATATATATATATATATATATATATATATATTATATATATGACTGGTGAAAATGTTCTGTTACAACAGAATTCCATCTGATAAAAGGAGCCCAAAAAACAACAAAATATAGAGAGAAAAGTACTTTATTTCAGAGACTGCTGTCTCCCTCTTCAGGTAGATGAATGAGAAAAGTTTACAGAATAAGTGGTATTTATACCAAGAGGTCCATCCACAGGCAAGCCAAATTAAGTCACCCCCGCTGATAATCTTCCTTTAATCTTCTTAAGCGTTGGTTGAATGAAAATCTTGTCGATCGTATCTGAATCCCATGCTCCTTTTGAGATGTTCATTACCTGCCTCTCTTTTATTAAGGCCGATTCCAACATTTGACTCTTCTACCGGCAGTTGCTGCTATAAATTATATGTGACAAATTCCAGTTTATTCTATGGTTATGTTCATTTATATGGTTGAAAATAGCTGAGTTCTGTGGTCCATACCTAACTGACCGGTTGTGTTGTATTAATCTCTGGGGAAGTGATTTACCTGTAAATCCGATGTAAGATTGGTCACAGTCCTGGCATGGGATTTGATAAACCCCAGTGTCCTTGGGGGATGTCTTTCGTTGGACGTTAATCAGGGATTTGGCTAAGGTGTTTGGGTAAGTGAATACAAAAGGGTTAGATTTTCCGAGGGTCTGAGTCACCTTCTTAATCGTGTCCAGGTGTGGAATTTTTATTTTATTGTTGAGTGTATCTCTGGTCTTGTCTTTAGGGGGTCGGTAGAAATTTACATTTGCTTTGTGAATTGCTTTCTCAATTATATGGTCAGGATACTTTAAAGACGAAAGTTGTTTACGAATTAGTTCAAATTCTTTTTCCAGGAAATCTGGGGAACAAATTCGTAAGGCTCTTAAGAACAGGTTGCTGGCTACACCTATCTTGATAGCAATGTCGTGATAGCTAAAGTAGTGAATGTATGAAAGTGAGAACGTTGGTTTTCTGTATATGGTAAATTTAAAAGGAGTGTTACTAAATGCTTTAATTGACCTAAATAAGAAATATCCTGTTCCCCGTATCATCAGCGGGGGTGACCTAATTTGGCTTGCCTGTGGATGGACCTCTTGGTATAAATACCACCTTTTCTGTAAACCTTTCTCATTCATCTACCTGAAGAGAGAGACAGCAGTCTCTGAAATATAGTACTTTTCTCTCTATATTTTAGTGTTTTTATGGGCTCCTTTTATTTTATATATATATATCATATATATATATATATATATATATAGATATATATATATATATTCACCCACACACACACATATACACGTGATATATATATATATATATATATTATAGTATATATATATATATATATATATAAACAGGCCACTTAAACTTAAACATACCAATATTTCAAATATCCTTCATACAATGTCCATTATTCCTGAAACTAACAATCGAATTAGCTTTTTGATTTTCATTTGACTAACATAACAAGCTCACCCACTCATGTAGCAATGGCCACATACTTAAAACAAGTATTAATTGTGTACCGTCAGTGCACCTCACGGGTGCACTGTTGGTATCACTAAAGGTTCTTTGTAGCGTTCCTTCGGCCCCTAGCTGCAACCCCTTTCGTTCCTTTTACTGCACCTCCATTCATATTACTATCTACCCTCTCCCAACAATTATTTGAAAGTGCAACTGCCTTGAGGTTTACCTCCTGTCACACCTTTCAAACCTACCTAATCTCAATTCCCTTTCCAGCGTTGAATGACCTCGTAGGTCCCAGTACTTGTCCTAAACTCTATGTGCTGTTCCACAGAAACCTTTGTCGATTCTGATACATCCATAGAAATTGTCGATATGAGTTAATCAATTTAATGAGCTAAAAAAATAAATAATCAAACTTGTAAGCCAAGGATATTCCCGGAAGTGAGCTGGTTCGATCCGCTATGCAAATGAGCGGACTGAAAAAAAGAAAAAAATATATGAAAAAATGCTTTGAAGTTATGCAAACTTATGGGACAGCATTTGAGCAGTAATGAAAAGCAAGCATTATTTAAAAGCCACAGGGGAGAGGGTCGTAACGATGGCTATTTATCACTGCGTTTATTTTCTGTTCTGTATTTCGTTGTGTGTTTAAGTTTCTGAAGGGTACATACGTCACGTTTAACTAACGCGATGTTTTTATATTATTTTTATTTTTGTCTACTGCGTCATATCTCAAAACGAATTGTTTTATAGCTCTTTAAAATATAAAGTTCGTCTTTTTTTGTTAAGAATAACAAAGATAATGGTTTTTCGTAAACTGATAACATATATGGCAATAAAATAAGGGTCGTCTGCGGTAGCTGATATTGACACGCACATCAGATAGAAAAACGCTTTGCCCCATAAAAACACACACATACACCCATCACACACACACACACACACACACACACACACTATCGATACTTAGCACCTCGTCAACATTTCTCTCACCCAATTATCATTAAGTGATGAAGCAATGAACTTAAAGCATAAATCATATAGTGAAGATATGCATGTCTCCCATACATTTTCTTACATTAGTCAAACCCATTAGGAAAGAAGTTGTTGAAATTGCTTTCCATAAAAAAAGATAAAACACATTGTTAACCGACAGATCTGCCCTTGAAAAGACTGTGTCTACCTTATAAAAAATCTGCCACTCGAAAGGGTTATACGTCTTGTGTGTGTGTGTGTGTGAGAGAGTGTGTGTGTGTGTGTGTGTGTACAGCTAAGGCTACAGGAAAAGGAATACCAAGCGCTTTCGTCCTATTTCAACATACTTTCGAAAGTTAAGATATTACCACACGCTATTCAGTGACATAAGGCAGTGTGTGTGTGTGTGTGTGGGGGGGTGTGAGAGAGAGAAGTGGTGGAGGGTGGAAGGGTCTCATCCAAAATGAATTCTGTCCCCAAACTCACCCCCCCCCCCCAACCCTCCAACAACAAAAACTGGACCAGCCAAAATGGAGGAGAGGACATTAAGGTGAGTCTAACGTCCAAGCAACAGATTTATATCATATAATGAATTCTCGCTCATCGGAAAAACAATTATCTATAAAACTGGAAGAGTTTCTGGGAACAAAAGAATCAGAAACATGATACAGCATCATAATCCGGATGTAGGGCGTCTGAACGAATTAGAAAATAGAAGATTTGATTGACTTTTACTCCTCGGCGTCATTGGAGATGAGTTAGTTTTCTTGAGATTAAAAAGTCCCCAGCAAGTGGAAACAGCTCAGTTGGCAAACCTACTGTATTTATGGTTTTACACAACACGTACATATTACCCTCTCTCTCTCTCTCTCTCTCTCTCTCTCTCTCTCTCTCTCTCTCTCTCATTAGGACACTGTGAAATGAACAGTAAAACTTGCTCCTACAGATAAGTGAACACAAGATGTTTCCTCGGATGGACTAACTAACAAGTCTTTCAGACATCCTAATCCTTGTAACTCTCTCTCTCTCTCTCTCTCTCTCTCTCTATATATATATATATATATATATATATATATATATATATATATATATATATAAATGGCATGAAAGTCACATTGATTGTTTAAAGATATAAAATGGAATACATCTACAATATACATTTAAAATATATAATATATAGATATATAGATATATATATAGTAGTATATATTATACATACATAATGAAATAAAAGTTTATTTAATTATTTCTAAGCATTAGGAATAAAAATCACATAGAATGTACCGTAATTAACTAAATTACTCCACCATCCCACACGCAAGCAGCTCGCTCACGTTTGCTCAAACTAGCAGCAGATACTCCATAGACAATGTTTATTATAATCAGTGACATAAGTATACCATAGCTACATCCATTTGGTTCAGTGACCAGTGAAATGGAGATATCTCTGAATAGCTCATGCAACTGTATTTCGAAACTTGTATTCCTTTTCATTCACGAAGCGTACTCTCTCTGATCACATAGCGTCCATGTTGGCAAAAAGTTATGAGATAGTGTTACTAGAATTACTTCATTCATGAAGTGTACTATCTCTGCTCATATACGTAGTACCGTATGTTGGCGTATGAGATAGCGTTACTAAATTGACATTTTTGGAATTCCTGGTAGATAATACAGAATTTGAAAATAAGTAAACATGTTTTATTTGCTGTCTACTACTCTGTCACATTACAAATCATATAGTCTCGTGTATTGGGTGAATAATGAGATAGCGTCACCAGGTTATAACACCTTTGGATTTTCGACAAGATAGAACAGAATTTGAGAATATGTAAATAGGTTTTAATTTTTTTCTACTACTACAATATATTGCAATACGTCTGCTCAACGAGGGTCAAAGAGAAGCTTCATTCGCGTTACGTGCATATTTGCCTAAAAATAAAGCCTATTTGTTGTTTGTTTGTTTGTATGGTGTTTTTAAGTTCCATGGAACAAGTGGCTATTCAGCAACGGGACCAACGGCTTTACGTGACTTCCGAACCACGTCGAGAGTGAACTTCTATCACCAGAAATACACATCTCTAACCCCAGCGAGGCGGCAGGTCAAGACCATCCCGATCACGCCACTGAGGCGCAGAATAAAGTCTATGGATTTAACATTAATTTCTCACAAAACTAATCCGGACAAATGACAGACAATTTTGGTAAGCGAAGATCAGACAACCTCAGTAATAAATCTGGATTTATTGATTGATTGATTGATAAGCGATCTAATGATACATCTACTTCCTGTTCCGCATTAAAGCTCTGCATTGGCACATTCATTCATCTGTTCACTCATTCATTCAAAGGTCACACTGAAGTATCGAGTTGCCAGAGGCACGAGAAGCTATAAATTTATCTTAATTTTATCGATGACCAAATATATCCTGAAATTGAAAATGGCTACGTCATACTAATATGGTAATTAAAATATCAGAAGTTCAAACGAAGGTACAGTACATTACTACCGTGATACTATTCTAATTGCCTATTAATACATTTTCATTTAGTTGTTAATTTATTAAATAGATTCTCTTATATAATAAGTGTGGGTCTCTTCTGCCTGTATTTCCCTTAACCTCGTCTTACTTTTTCGAAATGAGCACATAGAAGTCTTTGAAGCTTCAATTTCAAGTCAGTGGCCCCTTTGGTTGGCTTGTTCCATATGAGTAGGGTTCATCTTCTAAATAATAATAGTAATAATAATAACTATAGAACGCTGTTAAAAAGAATGGCAGAACTAAGCTTAATTCTGCCTTTCTTTTTAACAGCATTTGCATAAAAGAGGGTCTTCTACCAAAATAACTACAGAACCAAACAAAAACTTCTTTCAGTTTTCTTCTGAAGATTGAAAAAGAAACCCACAAAATTACAGTGTATAACGTGTTTACTTATAAGCATTTACTCATAAGTAAACACGTTATACAAAGTAATTTTGTGGGTTTCTTTTTTTAACTATAGAACTAAACGCTAATGTAATACACGTCCCTGGCTCTATAAAAGAAGCAATCGCTATTATGACAATTAAAACTAAAGCTACAAATTGATGTTGCTTCTTTTGATAAAAAAAAACAGCTAACTGCTACTCTTCTAGACAGAAGAAACCTTTGCTGTGGTATTTATACAATCGGGTTTCAATTAGCGGTTTCAGAAGAGTTACCTCCGATGTTGTTGAGTGTATATTTAGACGAGGGAATATTTGTATTATTTCCCCAAAGCTCAAGACTAGGCTGGTTAGAATGATCAGGGTTCATATTCAGTATGTAAGTGTATTATATATGTATGTATGTATGCATATGCTAATCTATCGAAGTGTATGTATATATATATCTTGATATTATAATATATATAGATATATATTATATATATATAATATTATATTATAATAGATTATATATTATTAGATAGATTATATATAGATATTAATATATATTAAAGAAAGATAAAGTTATACATATACATATAATATATCTATATATATATATATATATATATATATATATATATGTGTATATATATATATATATATATATATATATATATATGTGTTTTATATATATATATATATATATATATATATATGTGTGTATATATATATATATATATATATATATATATATATATATATATATATAGATATATGGTATGTATAGGGATGGACCCTCTTGTATAAATACCCACCTTTTCCTTTTCTGTGAACTTTTCTCATTCATCTACTAAGAGGGAGACAGCAGTCTCTGAAATATAGTAACTTTTTTCTCTATTTTTGGTGTTTTTATGGCTCCTTTTATTAGATGGCAACTCTGTTGTTACAGAAAAATTTTTAACATTTTTTCTATATATCTATATATATATAGATATATATATATATCTATATTATATATATAATAATATATTATTATATATATATATATATATATAAAGGTTTTTTGCAACGAAGGAAAA
>NC_061088.1:7559260-7569260 GCF_015104395.2 Macrobrachium nipponense | reverse complement strand
TTCACATGTAGGCTGGCCCGGTATTTTTTCATTTCCAGGTTAACGTCATGGAAAGAATTCATAATTTTCCCATCCCACCATTTGTGATTCAAATTCAGGGGTTATTTGGGTAATAAAGTACTAATGTCTTTCTGTAATTATTAAAACATAAAACTTTGATTTGGTTGTTCATAAACTCCTGTAACCACATAAGCATAGGGCGATAAAAAAATTTTGTTCATATGTATTTACTCTCTCTCTCTCTCTCTCTCTCTCTCTCTCTCTCTCTCTCTCTCTCTCTCTCTCTCTCTTCTCTGATTATGCACTACAGTACCCAAAAAACACAAGGCTACAAAAAGCTGTTTATATGTATTCATTTTTGACCCTCTCTCTCTCTCTCTCTCTCTCTCTCTCTCTCTCTCTCTCTCTCTCTCTCTCTCTCTCTCTCTCTCTTAATTATACACTAGTGCACCGCACCCATTTAAACACAAGACTACAATACTGTTTATATGTATTCACTTTTTACCCTCCTCTCTCTCTCTCTCTCTCTCTCTCTCTCTCTCTCTCTCTCTCTCTCTCTCTCTCTCTCTCTCTCCAGGCCTGCACTGGCTTAGTTGCAATGTAACTGGCCAATGCTGGCTATCTCTCAAACATAAAACAAAATTATCAAACAAATTGAAAAAAATTATATATAATTTTGCTGCAGATCACAAGAAAGAGGCCAAGGCATCAAAGTTGCTCGTAACCCAACGATCTTTTATTAGAAACAAAACACATTTTCAATTATCTCTTGTTATTGTTGTTGTTGTAGGCCTGTAAGTCGTTATTCTGAGTGAGTGGATTGTCTTATTACCAATGGTTACATCAGTATGTTCCCATGCAATTTCGTGATTAAACATATTAACCATACTCTATTTTTTCCGCATAACAAACCCTAAGCATGAAGAATTCATATATCATATGGCTATCTGGTGTTGCTGGAATTACTATATTGCGAATTTTTAAATTGTTTTTTTTTTTTCAAGCACACCATCACCCGATATAAATTACATGCATTACAAATTTACCCTTAATACATTTCAAAATGCTTTACAGGACAATTACAAAACAATTACAGATTAATAACCTGAAACACACTACTAATATTCCAATCTCAAACTTTCAGTTAAAACGAATATAAGTTCCATTCAACACTATAAGAGGTTACTGAGTAAGCCCACAGGTCAGACTGGGATCAAATCAGACATTCTTAAAGCCTGGGGCTCAGAGATAAAGATGCGTAATACTTAAAGGTCACACGTTTGCTCTGAAGCCTTGTGAGTAATTCTTAAAGTTCAGGAGTCCAATCTATGGATAATAACTTGCCTTTAAAGTCCTGTGGTTCGAGTTAGGAGTGATAACTTATTCTTAAAGCTTGGTGGTTGGAGGTGAAGGCAGGAGTCCGTTGAAGTCACAGATTTTAAAAGTTTGAAAAATAGCCACCATTCGCTTTCTGTCCTGAGTTAAGCACTTTAGCAAGAACTCTAATTATTATTATTATTATTATTATTATTATTATTATTATTATTATTATTATTATTATTATTATTATTATTATTATTATTATTATTATTATTATTATTATTAGTATTATTATTTTTATTATTATTATTCATTAGTTATTCAAGAGATTACCCCTATTCAGTTGGAAGAACGCTACATGGGCCACAGTCTTGAAATGCAAAGCTTCCAAAGATGATGATGATGATAATAATAATAATAATAATAATAATAATAATAATAATAATAATAATAATAATAATAATAATAATAATACATGGAACTCGTCACTATAAATACCACCCAGTCGAATTGGAGGATTGTGATGAAAAAAAAAAAAAACCTTAATCGTCCTTTTTTTTCAACTTCAATAATCTAGTAAAACAATAAACAAAACTGTAATACATTCTGTTATTCATAGAATTATTCATTTAAATTCATCGTCCCATATCAGCTCTCTCTATTTGAATAACATTGCAACAGTGTCTTTGGTGAAACCAGCCAAACTAAGATTTTGTCTTCGAATGATATTAAAAACTTTAAATTTTAATTCATTTGACTTAAATGGCTTCGTTAAGAATATTAAAACTAAGAGAGACATTAGCAGCAATTTTTACCTTCGAATAAGTGATACGATTCTGCTATTTTTAATTAAATGCCCCCGTCTCTGTTCTCGCCCCCTTTGGGTACGATGACAAATCACTATACGCAAATGTGGGCCCCCACCCCCCTCAAAAATATATATAATGCATAAGTTAATTAAATTCCGAACCCTCTCTCTCTGCCTACTGCTCCGCCTTAAAATCAAAATGAAAAGTTAAAGTTATTTTATTCTTGGCAAATAGCGTAGGAGGTTCCATTGTAATTAGATATCCGACAAATTGTTCCGCCTGACGCGGACTGACCAACGAGAAATGCTTTAATTGGAAATGGCGGGATTTCACTGCCCGCGACTTCGCTTTTTCTGTTTGCGTTTACGCTTCCCGTTTACTTTTGTTTTGGTGGTTTCCCCCTTTTTCTAGTTAGATACTTCCCATCTTCTTTTGTTTTGGTGGTTTCCTGTTCTATCTGTTTTGATACATCCCATTTTCTTTCTTTTGGTGGTTTCCAATTTTCTCTGTTTCAATACTTCCCATCTTCTTTATTTTGGTGGTTTCCCATTTTCTCTATTTTGATACTTACCGTCTTCTTTAGTTTAGTGGTTTCCCATTTTCTCTATTTTGATACTTCCAATCTTCTTTAGTTTGGTGGTTTCCCATTTTCTTTACTTTGGTGATTTCCCATTTTTTTCCGTAGAGATACTTCCAATATTCTTTAGATTAGTGGTTTCCCATTTTCTCTATTTTGATACTTCCCATCTTCTTTATTTTGCTATTTTCCCATTTTTTCTATGTTGATACTTCCCATTTTCTCTATTTTGATACTTCCCATCATTTTTAGTTTTAGCGGTTTCCCATTTTCTCTATTTTGATACTTACCATCTTCTTTAATTGAACGGTTTCCCATTGTCTCTATTAAATACTGTCCATTTTCTTTAATTTGGTGGTTTCCCATTTCCTCTAGTTCGATTCTTCCCATCTTCTTTAGTTTAGTGGTTCCCCATTTTCTCTATTTTGATACGTCCCATTTTCTTTAGTTTGTGTGGTTTCCCATTTTCTATATTTTGATAATTCCAATTTTCTCTATTCTAGTGGTTTCCCAGTTTTCTCTTTATTTTTATAAGCCTCTCATTTTCTGTTTTTAATGAACTGAGGAGGTAAATTTACCTGAAAATAAATATAAAAATACAGAGAGAGAGAGAGAGAGAGAGAGAGAGAGAGAGAGAGAGAGAGAGAGAGAGAGGATACTGATTTGCTGAGACCATCAAAGACCAAAGACCAGACTGAGAGATATATATATATATATATAATATATAATATATATATATATATATATATATATATATATATATACATATACATATATATACATACATATATATATATTCATTGAATAGAATGGCTTTCTCACTGTTTACCAGCTTTTTTGAAATTGCTTCATATTTTCTAAATATTTTCTTTACTTCATTGTTCAGGTTACTAATGGGACACATAATGGGGTTCTTCCATTTACTCCAGTATTTTACACGCGACAGCTGTTTCGTCAACCTATACGTATTGACGTTTTCAAGCGTACTGATACAAATATGTTGTTGTTGTTTTTGATTTAGCTGACCTTGTGTCAGCACGGGCTCTTGCTCACAGAGCAGCCCGTAAAATACAAATATGAGCCTACATGCGTTTTGTGACGTCATGAGGACGGAAAGGTAGTACAATTGCCAGATACCTAGTTTTAAGTATTTACAAAAGACTATAGTGAAACATAAAATAAGACAAATAAATAAATAGTTAACAACAGAAATTAAATAAAAAAGTTGAAAGTAAGTTATTATATACACATTATACTTAAATATATATTAATTACATATATGTTTAATTCACTGAAAGTCAGTGTGCGCTCCTGTCCGCGTGTGGGGCTTTGTTCCACGCGGTTGAAGGACTGCCTCCTACACGAGGGCAAGGATCGGTCTGCCTCACGTTGGATGTTAAGGCTGGGACGTTGCATTGCGATGCTGACTGCTTCTGATATCAATAAACGATTGTAGTTGCCTTCCTTGTGTATTATTTTGGTGTTTGTGAGAAGTTCTTGTAATGATGGTTTTTTATTGTGGGTATCCACAAAGTGCTGATGAATGGCTCCTTGGTTTCTGTGGGCCTGCATGCGACGTTTGAGTGTGGTGGTTGTGTGTCCGATATAGCATTTTTTGGGGGGACTGACATTGCTCGTCAGCACAGACAAACTTGTATACTATATCAGATTTAACCTCTTTCTCCGTCGATGGGGCCGTACTATTTTTCATTACCAAAGAGGCCGTAAGGTTTGGTTTGCAGTAAATCCTTGCTGTTATTTTGTTATATGGCGCTAGGGGGGTGGTTCCTCTTCGCAGTATACCAAGGATGGCTTTCCTTTCATCTTCGTGGTGTTTGTTGTATGGTATCTGATGGTATATCACTATTTCTTTGTCTTTGTCTTGTGTGTTGTTCCTCGGGGGCGGATTATGGAAAGCCTCTAATCTCTTTTTGACAACTTGCTGGATCATGTCATCTGGATATCCGTTATTTGTGAGCAGCTGTTGAACTCTGTTGATCTCTTCGTTAGTCGCTTTCCACGTGGAACAGTGTGTTATGGCGCGTTTTATGTATGCATTTACCACAGATCGTTTATATGCATCAGGGCATTCTCCTCTAGCATTTAAGCATCTTCCAGCGTCTGGAAAGCGACTAACGAAGAGATCAACAGAGTTCAACAGCTGCTCACAAATAACGGATATCCAGATGACATGATCCAGCAAGTTGTCAAAAAGAGATTAGAGGCTTTCCATAATCCGCCCCCGAGGAACAACACACAAGACAAAGACAAAGAAATAGTGATATACCATCAGATACCATACAACAAACACCACGAAGATGAAAGGAAAGCCATCCTTGGTATACTGCGAAGAGGAACCACCCCCCTAGCGCCATATAACAAAATAACAGCAAGGATTTACTGCAAACCAAACCTTACGGCCTCTTTGGTAATGAAAAATAGTACGGCCCCATCGACGGAGAAAGAGGTTAAATCTGATATAGTATACAAGTTTGTCTGTGCTGACGAGCAATGTCAGTCCCCCCAAAAATGCTATATCGGACACACAACCACCACACTCAAACGTCGCATGCAGGCCCACAGAAACCAAGGAGCCATTCATCAGCACTTTGTGGATACCCACAATAAAAAACCATCATTACAAGAACTTCTCACAAACACCAAAATAATACACAAGGAAGGCAACTACAATCGTTTATTGATATCAGAAGCAGTCAGCATCGCAATGCAACGTCCCAGCCTTAACATCCAACGTGAGGCAGACCGATCCTTGCCCTCGTGTAGGAGGCAGTCCTTCAACCGCGTGGAACAAAGCCCCCACACGCGGACAGGAGCGCACACTGACTTTCAGTGAATTAAACATGAAATAATATATGTATTAATAATATATTTAAGTATATGTGTATATATAACTTACTTTCAACTTTTTTATTTAATTTCTGTTGTTAACATATTTATTTATTTGCTTATTTTATGTTTCACTATAGTCTTTTGTAAATACTTAAAACTAGGTATCTGGCAATTGTACTACCTTTCCGTCCTCATGACGTCACAAAACGCATGTAGGCTCATATTTGTATCAGTACGCTTGAAAACGTCAATACGTATAGGTTGACGAAACAGCTGTCGCGTGTAAAAATACTGGAGTAAATGGAAGAACCCCATTATGTGTCCATTAGTAACCTGAACAATGAAGTAAAGAAAATATTTAGAAAATATGAAGCAATTTCAAAAAGCTGGTAAACAGTGAGAAAGCCATTCTATTCAATGAATGTTGTATCCGTGAAAAAAATTGCCCTAGAAGTATGATATATATATATATATATATATATATATATATATATATATATATATATATATATATATGTGAGAGAGAGAGAGAGAGAGAGAGACTTTGAGGAGGAGAGAGAGAGAGAGAGAGAGAGAAGTTGGATCTATCCTTTCTACAGTATTAACGATCGTGTCTTATTTTTGGAAGTCCCCAGACGGTTTATTTACACCAGGGTTGGCAGAGAGAGAGAGAGAGAGAGAGAGAGAGAGAGAGAGGGAGAGAGAGAGAGAGAGACGAGAGAGAGATAGAAGTTGGATCTATCCTTTCTACCGTAGAACGATCGTGTCTTAGGAAGTCCCAGACGGTTTACACCAGTGGCAGAGAGAGAGAGAGAGAGAGAGAGAGAGAGAGAGAGAGAGAGAGAGAGAGAGAGAGAGACCATCAACGATCAATTTCCCATAACCAGAAGAGAAAATTACAACAGAAATACAGAAAAATTTAAAAAATCCACAAAACTAAAACTTTAGCAAAATTAGTGTGACCACAACTCGACGGCCAAGACCTGGTGACGTCACCAACAGCTGACTCTCGGAAAGCGTAGCGGCGATCGTAAAATAAGGTGTGGCAGCTCTCATGACAGAAAGGTCTGGTTAAAATCCCCTCACCTAAGCACACACCGACGGACTACGTGGACTGATGGGTGCTTAGATAGGCAGCCTGCCAGCCAGTAAGGAGAGGAAACGAGAGAGAGAGAGAGAGAGTTTTTCAGTCTGAGATGAGTCATAACCTAGATAGAAAGAATTAAAAATTGTCGTCTGTCACAGGAAGATCATATCCTCTCGTTCTCTCTCTCTCTCTTTATATTATATATATAGATATATATATATATATATATATATATATATATATATATATATATATATATAGAGAGAGAGAGAGAGAGAGAGAGAGAGAGAGAGAGAGAGAGAGAGAGAGATTTGGATTTATCTAGAAGGATAATATCTTAGAAACAAAATATGGTCATAGACCGTTTCACAAGGATTACACCAGTAAGAGAGAGAGAGAGAGAGAGAGAGAGAGAGAGAGAGAGAGAGAGAGAGAGAGATTCTTGTATCTAAGAATAACTCCAATACAGGAAGAAGAAGGTAAAGTAAAAAAAAAAAAAAAATGTCCATTTTAACTAAGCTCTTCCCCAGGACAGAGAGAGAGAGAGAGAGAGAGAGAGAGAGAGAGAGAGAGAGAGAGAGAGAGAGAGGATGTAAAATCCGGGCATATCCATCTCTCCCAAAAGGATCAGGGCCGAGGCTGAATCCTACAGACAAGGAAAAAATGAAGGCTTAAGGAATCAGTGAAGGTTTCTTATCTCTTGGAAATGAAGAAACAAAGGCAAGGGAGGAGCTACACCCACGCCTCTCTCTCTCTCTCTCTCTCTCTCTCTCTCTCTCTCTCTCTCTCTCTTGACAAGCAGCGGGCTGGAGGATGGCAGCTTTAACATCACTAACCTCCATCCCATCCTCTCTCCCCCCCCACACACCCCAACCCCCCATATCACTCCTCACCCCAAGGATCACTCTCTCTCTCTCTCTCTGCTGATAAGGTCTTACTTAGGCGGGATATGCTTCTTATTCACTTTTGTTTTCCTATTGGAGTAACCATTACTGGATCTACGAAGTCACTTTGACTCTCTCTCTCTCTCTCTCTCTCTCTCTCTCTCTCTCTCTCTCTCTCTCTCTCTCTCCTGGGTAACTTGCTATTTGGGGAAGATATGTTTCACATTCATTTTTGTGGATTGGAGTGACCACTGACAGATATAAAAAGGCTCTCTCTCTCTCTCTCTCTCTCTCTCTCTCTCTCTCTCTCTCTCTCTCTCTCTCCTGCACGAGCATCTCACATACCCACCCCCACATCCTCACCTCACTGTCGTTCCCCCTAACACCTCCTCCCCCCATCTCCCACGGATAGATTACTTATGTCTTCCGTGACATGCTTTTTTTCAAATCCACATTCGACCAGACGTAGTACAATGGTTAAAGCACTTTGCCCCTTTCTCTCCCTTACACGGGTTCGATGCTATGGGAGGGTAAGGGAAATTTATTTATTCCATTAGTTAATTATGGATTTTCGTTAGATTTCCTCTCATCCATCATCACAGTTATGCATTAGCTAAGGGGTCGGTTGCCTGAAAATTATTTCTCCAATTAACAGGTTCTATACAGGAACTCTTCGCGACTTCTACCTCAGTTATCCTTCCCACATGTTCCCAACCATCTCAGTCTAAACTCTCTTATTATATCAAAAATCTATTACCAATTACAACTGAACTCTAATTCAAGAGATATTCGTGAGTAACCAATTCAGCACCCCAGAAATTCCATACAGAAATATTAATGACAAACTTTCCATTCTGAAATATTAAGAGGCTGTACCCTCCTGCATAATAATATTACAAACTAAGTCTAAAAGGGGCAATAATCCCAATAATTGTATGAGTTATACAATCAAACGCCAAATTTTATTCGCGCAAAAAAAATGTACATTGATATTGTTTGCGCAGAAATTCATCCATATTCAGCTGTCAAAATATTTATAATTTCTTCTAAAGTCCTCCATATTTTTTCTGCTATCAATCAACTAAGGCAATATTTATGTATCAGTCTGTTTTGCTTTCACTCATTACTGCTGTTGACAGCATTGCTGTATTTGGCCTGCTGTAATTGGCTGTAAAAATATTTCCAGTGAAGGATATATAAGGATATATCTAATTAGATGATAGCTTCTATGTAACAGCAGTCAGTGTGTATTTAATAGTTTCCTATTAAATCAGAATGATTTTCACCGAAAAATCTTAATTTTCATGAAGTATATATTAAAGAAAATCATTTTGACACTAAAAATAAGTTTTTTTTTTTCTTATTTGAATTTTGTCATTATACAAAAAATCGTTATTGATGCCTTAAACTTTGATGGGATTCCAATATTATAGGCTGAAAATAATGTATTGTTTATAAAATGTTAATTGCATACATACGCATGCACATGCACACACACACACACACATATATATATATATATATATATATATATATATATATATATATATATATATATATATATATATATATATATATATATATAATACATACAGTATAATATATTATATATATATATATATATATATATATATATATATATATATATATATATATATATATTATATATATATATATATATATGTGTGTGTGTGTGTGTGTGTGTGTGTGTGTGTGTGTATGTATACAGCAACGAATAATGCCACATAATGAATAGACGACAGAACAATATAATAACACTCATTTCTTCACGAATTAATAGCAAACAGCACTACACCCACCAATAAGATCGGATACAGTGAGTTGACTCTCGATGTATTTTTGGAAGGATCAATAACTGTACTTGAATTATACAAATCTGCAGCAGATGCGGGTAAAAGGCAGCCGTGATTTCTGTTTGCTTTTTCAGAGTTATTTCTACATGTTCGTAATTTTCAGTTCTTTGCAACTATATTGCAATATGATGCAATTTTGACATTAATTTCAGGTTGAGCAACGATTATCAACCATTTTAACTAGTTTGAAGGCTGTTTAGTTTTAATTATTTTTTTTGGAACCACATTGCAATATGATGCAATGTTGAAATTATACACGAGATAAGCAAACTTTATAACCCATTAGAACTAGTCTGAAGGCTATTCAGTTTTATATTTTGCAACTACTTTGCAATATGATGTAATTCTGAAATTATTTTCCAGTTTAGCAACCCTTATCCCCCATTTTAAATAGTTTGAAGGCTATTTAATTTTATTTTTTGCAACTACGTTGCAATATGATGCAATGTTGAAATTATACCCATTTTAACTAGCTTGAAGGCTGTTTGAACTCATATTTTACAACTATATTACAATATGATGCGATGTTCAAATTAGGGTCTATTTTAGCAACCCTCACCACCAATTTTACTAGTTTGAAGGCTCTTTACAGATTGAAA
>NC_061088.1:7549260-7554260 GCF_015104395.2 Macrobrachium nipponense | reverse complement strand
AGTCATTTTTTTTTTTTTTTTTGTATTTTGTTGTGTATTTAATCCCCAGTTTCTTGGATTTAGTTTTCATTGAGTCAGAAATCTAACCTAACCAATTCACAACATAACCTAATAAACCTCACCAACTTGAGTTAACCTAACCAGCCTGACCAACATAAGGTAATGGTAACCAAACATGACCAATTTTACCTAACCTAACCTAAACCATCCAAGTTAACCTAACCTCAAACATTCAAGTTAACATAAACTAAATGTAACATAACACATGCTAGTTATCGTAATATAGCCCTAACCTAACCCATCCAAGTTAACCAAGTCTAAATCTAACCCAACCAAACCCATCCAGCTTAACCTAATCTAACCTAACTTAACCCATCTAACTTAACCTAATCTAACCTAACTCGATCTAACCTAACCTAAACCATCCGAGTTAACCTAACCTAACCTAAACCATCCAAGTTAACCTAATCTAACCCAACCTACCCATTCAAGTAAACCTAATCTAATCTAACCTAACCTAACATCCTAGTTCCCCTAATCTAACCTAACCTAGCCCATCCAAGGTAACGTAATCTAACCCAACCTAACACATCCAACTTAACATAATTTAATCCAACCTAACGCATCCAAGTTAACCTAATCTAACCTACTCAATATAACCTAAACTATACAAGTTAACCTAATCTAACCCAATCAAGTAAACTTAATCTAATCTAACTTATCCTAACATCCTAGTTACCCTAATCTAAATTAACCTAACCCATCCTAGTTAATGTAATCTCACCCATCCTAACCCATCCAACTTATCCTAATCTAATCCAACTTAATCCATCCAAGTTAACCTAGTCTAACCTACTCAATTTAACATAACCTATCCAGGTTAACCTAATCTAACCCAACCTAACCCATTCAAGTTAAGCTAATCTACTCTAACCTAACCTAACATCCTAGTTCCCTAATTTAACCTTACCTAACCCATCCAATTTAACCTAATCTAACCCAGCCTAACCAATCCAAATTAAACTAATCTAACCCAACCTAACCCATCCAAGTTAACCTAATCTAACCTAACCTAACCCATTCAAGTTAACCTAATATAATATAATCTAATCTAACCTAACCTAACCTAACATCCTAGTTCCCTTAATCTAACCTAACCTAAGCCTCGTTACTCATACAGTTTTCGACTAATCATAGTGCAAAACAATCTTGAATTACCTTTACAAGCAATTGCAACAGACACACCCATGCATCCTCATTAAACACCAGTTCTTCAAACCCTTCTCTACAATGCACCCGGATATGCAATATGCTTGTTAATCAACTGCAGTCAGTTGCAGGCAGTACCTTGCTCCTCATAACACTGCGACAAAGATGCAGATACGGATCAAATCACAGTGATTCATATAAACTATTCAAGCTACAAATGTTGTTTATTATCTAATTCGCTCTACCACAGAATTGGTATATTTTCATGCATGTAAACCAAAGGGGAATTTTTTAGTTGATAATAATTTTGTCCTGTCGTGGATTCGAACTCACGACAGGACAAAATTATTATCAACTAAAAAATTCCCCTTCAGTTTACATATATGAAAATATATCAACTCCGAGGAAGAGCAAATGAGATATTAAAGGACATTTGTAGCTCGAGTAATATACATTAATACATACACACACACACACACACGCATAATATATATATATATATATATATATATATATATATATATATTATATATATATATATATATATTACATATACATACATATACATACTATACATATATATATATATATATATATATATATATATATATATATATATATATATAGATATATATATATATATATATCAATTCAAGCTACAAATGTCCTTTAATATCTAAATTCACTTTACCTCCCAAATGATATATTTTCATATATACATATATATGAAAATATATCATTTGGGAGGTAAAGTGAATTTAGATATTAAAGGACATTTGTAGCTTGAATTGATATATAAAATGGATCACGGTTCCCGATGTGATAATTATTCATATATATATATATATATATATATATATATATATATATATATATACATACATACATACATACATACATACATATATATACACACACACTCGCACACGTCTCTGTTTTGTCTAATAAAGGGTTATATACCATCTGACGGGAGTTGCCGGGACCTTGTAAGTATAAGTAAGAGAGAATGAGGGGAGGTTCCCTTCAGAGGAAGAAGACAAGAGACAAAGGGGTTTATTTCAGTCGAGGGGAAATTGCTCATACGCCTTTGAGAGACTTCCCAAGGAGGAGGAGGAGGAGGAGGAGGAGGAGGAGGAGGAGGAGGAGGAGGAGGAGGAAGGAGGAGGAGGAGGAGGAATTTCAGTCCGTAACTCGATTTGCAGAACGAAATAAACTGCGAAGGAAACCAACCACTCGTTTACCTACGCCATATCTCGTTCCCATATCTTTCCTAAGTTGTAGTAGTCTCTCTCTCCTCCATCTCTCTCTCTCTCTCTCGTCTCTTCTCTCTCTCTCTCATATACCCACCTCCCCCTATCAACCCTCATGCCATCTCATCCATATACCCCCACACCCTCTCCCCTTTCCTTTACCCCTCTCCTTTCCCTACCCTCTCCTCAGCTGTGAGAGAGAGAGAGAGAGGGAGACAGACTCCGTACCATCCACCCCCACCACCCCCTTCCCCCATCTGGCACTGTTCCAGTTTCCAATTCCAGACCCATCCGCCACCCTGGCACCTAACCCGGGCCGGTCTCCACCCCTTACCCTACCTGCACAAACAGCCCCCCCCCCCCCCCACCCTCTACCTACCTACCTTCCTACAGACACCCTCTTCCCGAGCCACCAGGAGGAGGAGGAGGAGGAGGAGGAGGACATGGTGTGTTGCTCTCGAATACTTCTCCTCCGACAGGAACAACCTCACAACATCCCAGCACCTTCGAACAACCCCGCCGTTAGGGTTGCAGTAGATCTGGAGCATCATCAGATCCTCCGTAGGGTAGGGCATAGAAAGGGCGCCTCTTAGGAGGGCGCGTGACAATATCATGAATGATTACAGAATACAGTACGGAATGTAACATATATATATATATCGCCTTCTAGGATGCTTTCAACACCCTTGAATGATTATGTAACTAACTATTAAAGACGGTTACAGACACAGTGAATTACAACCGCAATGTTGTGATTACAGGTATATAGTTACAGAGAATGATAACAGCCATGGTGTTGCGATAATTCTTGAATGATTAAATTACTGTGATATTTAAGAAATGTTGGTTGGTGAGTTATTGGTCTCAAAAGTGAAAGGCATAATAATCTCAAAATAAATGGTAATGAACATTTGAATTAACAGAATTGTTGGTGTTAATGAAATGAAAAAAAATATTATATCACTAAATTGGAAAAAAAGAAAAAAACATTAAATGGTAAAAATTCAAATCAATTTTAAAATAAATGAAATTTATATTTACAAATAAAGTTAGTGAGTAAATCTTAATTAATAATAATAAAACTCAAATCAAAAAGCTTTAAACCAACTTTAAATTTAAAGATATAAATGCAAATAAAACATCTAAATTTTAAAAATAAACTTTGATATAAGTAAAAGATATAAACACGAATAAAAAAGGCAACTGAAAATAAATCATTAACCAGAGAATAAACTGGAAAAACGAATTTAAAGGTAAACTCAGTACCCTCATCTTACGAGAAAGGTACCGCTCACTCCCTTCAAGAATAATGAGGTTATACTGTACCACGACCTCAAAAGAACCTTTGGTATTTCGTAAGATTTTTCGTCATATTTGTGGGGGTCACGGATGTCCGCAGCGGATGGAACACGTCCCGTACGAGTGTGCAATTCTATCCGTCGACTCAAACAACAAAAGGGGGAAGATATGGACACTGATGGTGTTTCACGAGGGTTCGTGTTGTTCTATCAACGGGGATGAGCGCACACACACACACGCAGGAAGAGAGAGAGAGAGAGAGAGAGAGAGAGAGAGAGAGAGAGAGAGAGAGATGATCTGTTAGGTGTGTATACAATCTTCTATTAGGCATTAAGCATAAAATCTCATCGGAGAGAGAGAGAGAGAGAGAGAGAGAGAGAGAGAGAGAGAGAGATTCATGGTAATCACACTGTGAAGAGAGACAATAAGACTGAATGACAAATGGACTACTGAGCCAGAGAGAGAGAGAGAGAGGATCTGTTAGGTATCGGGCATATAATCTTCTGTTAGGCATTAGGCATAAAATCTCATCGAGAGAGAGAGAGAGAGACTCGTGGTAATCACACTGTGAAGAGAGACAATAAGACTGACTAAACGACAAATGAATTACTGAGTGACAAATTTGAATCATGACAGAGAGAGAGAGAGAGAGAGAGAGAGAGAGAGAGAGAGAGAGAGAGCCTAATGGTAATTGCACCCAAAAGAGTAGAAGTGAACAACTGACTGAATAGCAAAGGAATTACGGTGTACAAAGAGAATCACGGTAAACAGCGATACGTTATATTCTACTTTTTTTATGAAAATTATAAATAATATCTGACAATTAATTGTCTGGGAAAAGAAAAAATTCTTTGTATATATATATATATATATATATATATATATATATATATATATATATAATATATATATGCATGTGTGTAAGTAAGCGAATACCATAGGAAAATGATAGTGAGAAATCCAAGCGCTTTCTTCTTTACTAAGACATTGTCAAGGAGCGAATGAAATACAATTGGAGAAAAAGGTCTCAGGTACACAACAAGATCAAGAATGCCAGATGGTTAATAGTCAAAAGGGTAAAAATTAAAAGAGATAATGTTTACCCTTTTGACAATTAACCATCTGGTATTCTTGATCTTGTTGTGTACCTGAAACCTTTCTCTCCAATTGTATTTCATTCGCTCCTTGACAATGCCTTAGTGAAGACGAAAGCGCTTGGATTTCTCACTATCATTTTCCTGT